>NC_091846.1:55821605-56124636 GCF_037783145.1 Equus przewalskii
TATTTCAAATGACTCTGTTTTTCATATTATCTGTATTTTTTTGTAGTATAAAATGCTTTGCTCATTGTCTCCATTCTTTCTTTTATTTCTCTAGTTACTTTACATGTATTTATTTACTATAAGGGATTCTTGGGGTTTACTGATGCTCCTGTTTGGTTGTATTTTCTGACTCCATTATGTTTAATTGTTTACTGTTATGTTTTTGAAATTTTTATTGTTTTCCTTTAGGAATACTCAACCATTCTAGTTATGATAGGAAGGTATACACTGGCCTCTTCCAGGTGATCCAGGGATTTCATTAGACTAGTAGCAATTATATGCTACTTCTGAAGTTTGGGTATTTTTGCACCATGCAGCTTATACAAAGTCAAACCCAAAATCTGCAGCTAGTACAAGCATGCAAATTTGTAATTCTTATTACTTATTACAGGAAGATTGTTTGTTTATGCAGAGCCCTGGACAGAGAAAATCTTTTGCCCATCTTCCCTGGCTGATGTTCAGATTTTCTGGTTTCCCCAAAGTTAAAGATTCAGGGCTTGGAGAGTTTCAAATATATACTAGGATTTTCAATTGCAATGTCAAACCTTGCATATTCCACAGGCCTCATGCCCTGTTCCTGAGAAGATATTAAAATCCAGTCAATCAATAATAAAGAAATGCATTCATACATACATACATACATAAATGAGGTAGAAGAAAGACCTTTTATTGATAGTGAAATTCCAACTAATACATACAAAAGAAATGACAAAATTTGAAAATACTATTCTTGGGGCTGGCCTGGTGGCATAGCAGTTAAGTTCATGCATTCCACTTTGGCCGCCTGCGGTCAGCTGGTTCAGATTCTGAGCATGGACCTACACACGGCTTACCAAGACATACCATGACAGGCATCCCACATAAAAAGTAATGGAAGATGAGCACAGATGTTAGCTCAGGGCCAGCTTTCCTCAGAAAAAAGAGGAAGATTAGCGACAGATGTTAGCTCAGGGCTAATCTTCCTCAAAAAAAAAAGAAAATACCATTCTTCACCAACATAGTCATAATTGATTAAGACAAAAGTCATCAGTGGATGGATTCTAAAAATAGGTAAAATGTGATGAATAAGATGTTATAGGTCTCAAAAATATTTCCTCACAAATTATGAATCATTAAGGGAAAATAGTAACTTTACAGTAGAGGAACACGGCTTTCACAAACTTAAGTAAGTGATCAGATCGAATATCACAAATAATGAGGCAAACTGACATCACACGCTTCCTGTTAATGGTGCACCGAGAAAATCACTTTATGTACGTGATAGTCTTGCCAAAAAAAAAAAGTGTAATCCAAATATAAAAAGAAAACATCAGACAAACCTAAATTGAGGGACAGACTACAAAATAACCTGCTAACAGTCCTAAAAATGTCAAGATCATGAAAGAACAGAAATCGTTAAAGAATCATTCTAGATTAAAGAAGTCCAGAAAGATATGACAATTAATGCAATGCGTGATCCTGAGTTGGTTCCTGTTCCAGGCAGGAAATTGCTATCAAGGACATTATTAGGACAATAGGTAAAGTTTGAATCCAGGCTGTAGATTATTGTCATCAAAGTTAAATTTCCTGATTCTGTTTATTGTATTTTAATCACGAAAGAGAACATATTGTTCTTAAGAAGTGTGCACTAAAATATTTATGGATAAAGGGGAATGAAAACTGCAACTTATTCTCAACTTTTCAGATAAATACACTTATATATGTACAGACATTCCTCAGAGATATTGCAGGTTTGGTTCCAGACCACTGCAAATACAGCAAATGTTACAATAAAGCAAGTCACATGAAGTTTTTGGTTTCCCAGTGCATATAAAAGTTATGTTTACACTACACTGTACTCTATTAAGTGTGCAATAACATGCTAAAAAAATGTATACACCTTAATTAAAAAATGTTTTATTGCTAAAATATGCTTACCATCATCTGAACCTTTAGCAAGTCATAATCTTTGTGCTGGTGGAGGGTCTTGTAAAAAACACATCTGCCAAGCACAATAAAGCACAATGAAACAAGGTGTGCCTGTATATATTTTCATGCATTTATATACGTGTGTATAGATAAATAGAAAATGATAAATCAGATAGCCAAAAATGTTGACAATTGGCAAATATCTACTTTTTTGCAAACTTTCCATAAATTTAACTTATATCAAAATTGAAATTTGTAAAAACTAAAATAAAAAATAAATCCAATCACGTAGCAATTTATTTATCCCTACTTCTTTATCCCTTCTTCCTTCAACAACCAGGGTCAATGTGCTATTTGCTTAGGGACGACTTTCTCCTGTAGCTTTCAGTTTCCTCTTTGCTTCTAGTAACAAATGTCTTCTATCTCTTGTACACTTGGCTAGGTGTGCTTTTCCCTTGTTATAGTTTGTCCAGCACTTCTAGGTTTTTGTAGTGAAAGGTGATCCTCCTGTTGTCTGAATTAGAATGTCCTATTTCATGTTTCTATTTGTCTTTTTAGGCCTATGTTTCTTGACTCCCTGCCTCGAGGGAGAGCCCTATAAAGCATATTTCTCTCTTATTCATTTAAACTCTTTATTAGTACTTTGCTTATTGGGAGGCCGTGTAGTTGGCTCCTCTGGATTTAAAGGCTGGTTTTACCATGCACTAGCTCTGTGACAGGGATTGAGGCTCTCTAATCTCCTGTCTTCTCCTAGGTTAAATGAGGATAAAAATGATTATCTCATAAAACCTGCAGAATGGAGGCTCATTCAAGGATAACAGAGAAGGATGAGATTAGAATAGGTGAATTGTAAGTTCTTGCAGAGAAATGTGATCTATGTTAGAGCCGAAGAATGGCTCTAACATTAAGGAGATTATTTGAAACCTATTGTTGGGTTGTTAAAAATAAAACAGTGTGATAAGAACTACTGAAAGCAGTAGGAGGTTATTTGTGTTTATCATTTAGCATTAATCCAAATGACAAATAATCTATAGATCCACTTTTTATGTCAGGCACTTATGAAGAGAGTAAGTGAATGAGGGCCTAAATAGGATGAGCTAGATAGAAATTAAAGATAAAGCCATTAGAAATTTTCTGAGAAAATAATGGTAGGACTGCTTACATTGGAAATGACTAATTGGTGATAGCTACAAATGAAAGATGATGGCAAATGTTTAAACCTGGAGAATACAAGATTTGAGGTGTCAGTAACTGTAAAGCAAAAATTGGAAAAGAGCCATAAAAGGAAAAATGTAGAAGGTGGCAACACTTTAGAAAGACGTCATTATATTACTTTGCAACTATATGCTTTAATTATAGATGGTAAAATCCAGTTCCCATGCTCAGAATGTCTAAATGAACACTAATTTTATATTTCTTTCCTGTTCTCTACTCTTATATCCTCACTGTTTTTCCTTATATCATTTATATTTTTCACATGTTAAATGTTTGCCAACAATTATTGTTTTAGTTCTCTAGATTTCTATATCTATATAAATAGATATTGAAATTCCATAATTTAATGAGAGTGTATATTGAAAATATATATATATATATGGATGCATAACAATATAGTTAATATTATATATTTTATATGTTATTATATATATATTAGTTGATTAGTGCTTATCAACAGATTGGACTCAATTCTGAGCCCAAGGCTGACAAATTAAGGCTGATCCACACAGCACAAGGAGAAGGTGGCACTGGAGCAGCACTGTCCGAAGGGCAGCCACCAGCCAGCCACTCATGACTATTAATTTTAAGGGAGTTAACATAAACAAAATTTAAAATTCAGTTCCTGAGTCACATTAGCCACACTTGAAGTGTTCAACAGCCACACGTGTCTAATGACTACTGTATTGGGAAGCACATGCCCCTCATCATAGACAGTCCTGTTGGATAACATTCCATTGGAAGGTCTGATTTGAGCACTTACATAGGATTGATGCAGGCACTTCTGCTCTCAACTGATTCGCCCAAACTGGTCACATGACTCTACTCAAACCTAAGAATGTTAGTAAGTGCACTTCTACTATTCGACATGAAGGGGGGAGAATTTTTTGTAGAATATTTGCAGACGTGTTTTGCAAATACAACTATTGATCACACCCATGAGTATAATTGAAGGGGGTTCAAAATTTCCTCAAATCATTTTACAAAATTATACTGATATTTTCTGCTATAGATTTTGTGGAAAAGTCTTAAATGAGTCTTTTTTACCCCATTCCCATTATAGGTCTCTGCCACAGTGACTGATGATTCTTTATTTTTGAAATTCCGTTACTTAATGAAGATATGTTTTAGTGTATCGTTTGGTAACACTTCATCTTCTATGATACATCCTTGAAACCAGCAGATTCAGTTCTTCTTTCACATCAATGCAAATATTTCCTCTTATGTCTCTGAATAGTTTGTGTCCTCTTTTTGTTTGGCTTATATCTTAGACACTAATTATTAATACATCGATTTTTTTTAATCTGTATCTTATCATCTTTCTAATTTTTCCAGTCTTGCTATATACTTTTTCTTTTTATTCACTACAGTTATTACAAAGTAAAACTACACGCCAAAAGTTTGATCTTTAGCTGAGTCAGTTCTCTTTCTTGCTGTTTCTCCATTTAAATTATTAAATCAATAATGTATAGTTTTGATTCATGTTTGTTACTTTAACTCTTCAAATTTGCTATGTAATTAATTTTATCATTTCATGTTTGAGCACTTATTCTAAGAAATTTATGTGATAATTATTTTTTAGCAGATCAAAGTACTTTAAAAAAAAGGATTCTTTGCATTATGATTTAAATTCTCTTCCTTATTATTTTATCTCTCTTTTGCATATAATAGTCTCTCTCTATTCTCATCTGATTTTCCTCCCATTCCTCCTCTCCTTCTCTCTCTCTGCTTCTTTCCTTACTTTCTTTTTTTCCCCTTCCCTGTCTTTCATTTATTTCTACTCTAATTATTGTCACTTTTTAAAAAAAATGTGCTCGTGTTTATTGCAGATAATCCTGTCAAGAGGCTGTTTCTCCTTATCTCTGACCTGTGTTTCTTCGTTTCAGAGCTGTAATTTGAGGTCTGGATCTTGTTCTCCATCAATATATTTGAAATTTGAATGATAGGGAAAGGGGAAATAGAGCTAAGGCTTCATGCTGTACTTGGCAGAGAACCTGAGCTCTCCCTCTTTTTTTAAAAACCATCTTGAATGTCCTATATCTTAACCCTCCCCGCTTATCCAGGAGTATACCTACCTCATGTAGCTTGTAGCTTCTTTCCCTATCTGACAACCATTGTCCTGGGAAATGGCATGCCCTGATTGCCCAACTCTCTTTTGTTGAGTTTTTGTTTTCGTATACTTAGAACTTTACTACGGAGGAATTTTCCCAGATCCTATGCCCATCAGATCACTTGTGTCCAAATTCATGGGAGTTGGGACTAGGGACAGAGTTAGAAACGATGCTAAATCATGTTAAAATCCGTTGTGTGTTACTTAGATGGATAGTATTGATTTTATGATGTTCAACATGAGATTTTTCTCTGTTAATTACATCTGATTTAAAATAAATTATTTTTTCTGTCTTTTATTCACTTGGTATCAGATAAGAAAGATTCTGAAGAAAGTTCTATCTGTCTTTACCCATCAGCAAGAAATTTACTGATAGCAAAATTCATAATAACTCCATGGAATGGATATATTTGAAGAATGCAAAGTGGAAATATCCTGTAAACTACTGCTATACAAAATATGCTTTACAGATAGATGTTGATGCTTGAACTGTTAACTTTCCACAAAGTGATACATACGGAAATTTAAGTAACATTTAAGAAGCTTGTCTCAACTTAACAGAGTAACTTTGTGTGTGTTGAACCAAACAATAAAATATAATAGAGCTTGTATTTTGTACAGCTTTGATATTTGATTTTCTAGTAATTAATTTTTGTTTTTAATCAGTTGTGTTCATGATGGATTAGAAATTTACATAAAATCCAAACCAAAATAAAATTATTCCCTTAGCACAGATTGAGAACCACATAAAAAATGAATTTTTATCCTTACTTCATTCATATACAAAAATAAACATTAAATCGTCTATAGACCTAACAGTAAGCATTGAAACTATAGAAATTTTAGAAGAAAACTTTGGAGAAAATCTTAGTGATGTTGGGTTCAGCAAAGATTGAGAAATAGATTATAGAAAGCAAAACTATTTTATAGTTATAAAAAATATAGATAAACTTACATGATCAAAACAATCTTCAAAAGACAGTGTTAAGAAAATTAAAAGAAAACCAGTATAGCAGAACACATGTGTAGAAAGTATATGATAAAGAATTTATATCCAGAATAAAAAAAGAGATGCTTTTGAGATGCTTACAACTCAATAATAATAAGAGCAACCTGATAAAAAAAAGTCACTAAAGATTTGTTTATGTGCACTGCCACAGGGTACACAAAGGGATATACAAATTAAAATTACAGTAAATACCATTATACCCCATTAAAACGGGCATAATGGAAAACACAGAAAATAACAACTGTTGAAAAGAATGTAGAGAAACGAACTTGTACATTACTAGTTGGAAATCAAAATGGTACAGCTACTTTGGAAAGCAGATTGATTGCAGTTTTGTCTTATTTTTATAAAATGAAACGTATATCTACCATATGATCTAGTAATTCCACTCCTAAGTATATACCAAAGAAAGATGAAACCTCTATGCCCACACAAACATTCACAACAGGTTTATTTATAATGAGTGAGAACTGGAAACAAACCAAAGGACCACAAATTTGTGTACAAATCAACAAATTTTGGTGTATCCATTCACGGAACACAACTGTACAATAAAAAGGAGTAGACTCCAAAAGCACCTACATGACTGTATCTCAGAAACGTGATGCTAAGTGAAAAGGGACAAGTACAGAGAACCGCATACTGTACATTTTTATTCTAGAAAAGGAAAACTATGATGACAGACTAGAAACCAGCTGCCCTGGGGGATATAGAGAGGGGATCAACTGCAAAGGGACAGAAGTGAACATCATTGGTGATGGAAATGACCTACTTCATAATTTTGGTGGTGATTACATGACTGTGTGACTCTATACACTTGTCAAAATATATCAAAATTTATACTGAATATTGTTGAATTTTATTAGTTTTAACATAGATCTCTCTAAAGTTGATAGAAAAAAAGCTAGAGAATAGGGCTAGATTAATAGATTTGAATATCATTCCCATGGACATAGAAGGGCTAAATTTTGGAACCTATTTAGATGGTACATAACTAAATGGTTTGGGAACCACCTTTTAACTCTAGGCTTTTTAAGATAGAGAGTTAAATAGGATATGTGAGCAATGAAAGACACTGAAAAAGAAAATCCTCTGGTTGGCCTAACTTTAGCTATGACCATCCATGGCTTCTTCATGCTATCTGAATTGCTCAGTTTTCATAATGTGGAATAAAATATAAGCTCAAGAAATAAAAGAAAAAATACACAAGCCAACCCCAGCCCAAATAAATCCTAAATTCGTGGTTGTAGACACAGCTACTCGTACATATTGAGTTATATTAATTGCACATTCTCTGTTCTGGGACTGTTTTAGGTTGAGACAATAACTCAAAAATAAAATAAGAATTTAAATTCCTTCACATCCTTGTCAACACTTGTTTTTTGTTTTTTCAATAATAGCCAGCCTGACAGGATAGATTAAAGAGTTAAATGCAAGACTTGAAACTAAAATTTCTAGAAGAAAGCATAGGAGAAATTTTCATGACACTGGTCTTGGCAATTATTCCATAGATATGGCGCCAAAAGCAGATAACAAAAGCTTTTACTAAGAGATAATAATTTTAGATTTTTCCATATTTTTCTGACTTTCAGGAAGTTGTTCATACTATGAAGTCATTCTAATATTTGAATTCCAATGCTTCATCTATCAAATGGTTAATTCCAAAATTTTTCCTTCTCCTTCAGATTTTTTCCTTACATTTTAGATGATTATTTATAGCTGGAGTCTGGCTGTAAGTGAAACTTTTCTAATGCCCCAGTATGAAATTATACCAGTCTGGCAGAAAATTCCTGTCCCTGCTTAGAAATAAATATTTTGCAAGTAAACAAATGCTTTCCCCCTTCTCCCACCAATTAATATGACAGAAACAGTAGCAGCTTGTCAGGTTAAACCTGTGAAGACTCATTAATATTGAGCCCCCATGAGTTTATTTACTGGTTACTAAAAGGAATACCATTTTTGGTATTTGTAGAATTTATCTTATCCAAACCTACGACTCCCTTTCTCTCTTTCAGTAGAGAAACTATATAGGTTCAAAGTCTCACTATCTTTAAAAACCCTCCTCAGGGGTGAAGACATGAGAAATCTACTCCTTTGCTATGCATATATTCATCACAGGAGAGATGTGTCTCTTTGAGCATGAAGTGGTGTGTCAGACCAATAACGTGAAACTTTTGCTTTTCTGCTTGAATTAAAATATTGCTCTGGGCTCTTACCCCACTCAACAAAGCACAAACCTTTATTTGGTATCATTTTTATTGCTGTTCTGCAAGATCTATTTTATTCTTGAATAAGGAAGTCATGCTGCGAAGGAAAGGCTCTGTTCACTTTAAAGTACCTAAAGCCTTTGGAAAACGGCTTTAAACCATGTTCTGCATCAGCTGAGCATGGTGGAATTTATATAATTGTGAAAGTCATTGATTTCACCTTAAGCTCTAAGCAAACCAAGAAAGTTCCAGAAATAACTCGACAAAATTTGTTACAAGTATATGTGCTTCTTTATACATATTTAATTCAGTATTTGTAAGATCCTGCATGGTGAGAAAACGGTCATTTAATTTATGCTGCAGTAGATGTACCAGGATACTCCTCAGAGGATGAGCTTATCTCCTAAGATTCTGAGTGTAACGTGAATTAAGTATCCATGGCTTTACGGAGTTGAAGGCCTCGCAACAGCAAAAAGGATCTGAGGGCCCCCTGCATGTGCTAATGATTTTTGGAGCTTGTTTTGTGTGGAGGTGTTTGAAAAGAGAAATTTGGCATTTTTCCAATTAAAACAATTTTAACAGTCAATACATAAGACTGTTGCCTTTTTTTCTTTTATTCATCTTTCTATTTATCTTGTCCAATGACCCTGCAACAAAATACAGAGAGCTTTCAGGTAGTTTAGGTAGAGAAACTTGTGAAAAATGTCTGGAAAGCTATGACTTTTCTATTGAGAATACTGGCCAGATTGTTCCCCAGTCTTCATGGCTTTTTTTAAAGCTATTAACATGTATGATTGACAGACTAAAATTAATAATATCATGTCTCAATATTTGGATTAAAAAGTCTTCCAAGTATAATTGGTTGTGAACAGGAGCATTAAATATCCATTGTGATTGTCTGACTGTGTAGAACAGTTGCTTAACAAATGAAAGTTTTGTCTTTCTTAGGTAACTCAGAGTTTGGGGATGGGCAGCTATGGCTGGTACAATTACTCACCTGCCAGGTCCCCTCTACTTGGATTCTATATTTTTTTAGTTTGTGGCTTGCTTTCCCATTGTCACAGGATCTTCCTCTACCTCCCAGTATCACGTGTGTGTTTCAGGCAAGAAGAAGAAATGCAAAGGGCAAATATGCAAACTAGCTGAAACACGGGAGAGCCACCACTTCAATATCGTTTCAGTTAAACATTGACATTATATATATTGAATATTATTTGATACAATGCAATATTACATTATATCAATGTAATGATATATTTTCATTACAGCTTTTTTTAACAGAAATATAATAAATCAGTAAAGCTATAGCTTTTTATGAAGCTCTCCTCCAAAGAACTATCTGTTTATATGTTGTTTACCAGATTACGTCTCATATCCTCCTTATATAAAAACCTAAAGGGCTGAGAAATTAATTTTTTTGAGGAAAAATAAGACAGTACGAAGTAGGCAAGTGGCATTATCTGTCACACTATTAAAACTGTATATGATATGCTGTAAACTTATTCAGCATAACTATGGTTCAATTTATGCTTGTAATAAATAATGTAATAAAATTAGTTTGTGAAAATTTTTATAGTTTTTGAGTTGGGAAAATAACTATTGTCATAGTAGAAAAAAAATCTTGATACGAAGCAGTAATGAGAATATTTATTGAACAAACTTTGATTTAGTTGTATTTCCAAGCAATATTATTAATTTTTTTACAGATACATGTGTTAAATAGACAGCACAGTGAGGTAAAGATTTGTATATTTAGTGGTATTTGTTACCCAAACTTCCAATTGAAGCCAATTATCACTGGAAAAAATCTCTGTAGATATAAACCAATTAGAAGGGCAAAAGCTGTTTGTAGTCCTTAAAAGTCTGTAGGATTTAATAACTTCAACTCCATAGAGCATCTTTCTTTTGGCCACCCCAAGATATGTCTCTTTGGCATCAGGATTATTTGAGGCTGATTGCTTTTGATAAACTGGGACAGGGAAGGAGGCTCTGAGGAATGGAACTTGCCCTTTGTTGGGACACCTTTACATTTGTAAAGTAAATCTCTATCTGTAAAGGTGCCTCCCTCTCTGTACCAGGAAGAAGAAAGGAGATGACCTTCTCTCTAGAAACTGTTAATCAATACCAAAGGCAAGGACTTAAATCTGCATTTTATTGTGCTTGTCTGGTAACCTCCTGTAACTGACTTCCCTCCCCCTCCCAACTTTGGCATTTCTTTAAGGATCAAGCATCTTTCCTTAGGCTAGGAACTGATTGCCTGTGACCGCCCAGCTCCAGGTGATAGACTTGACTCCTGCTATGCCCACCGAGATAGCAGATCACTACCTGTTGTGTCCATCAAGCACTGTGCCCGACAGGGCAATCTTGTGACTATTGTCGGAGGGACATTTCAATCACATGTGAAACACCCTGTTTGGGGGTATATAACCACTCTGTGCACCCCACTTCTTGGGTGCCCTTTCTTCCTTAGGGGATAAAGGCCCTGGGCCATGGTTCCTCATAAAGCTTTGTTTAATTTTCTCTTGCTATTCTGTCTCATGCGAATTTAATTCCTTCTCCGGCCAGACGAACCCACATTTGGGAAGAGGAAATGTCTTCCTCCCCTACAAGGGCAAAAGCTGTTTGTAGTCCTTAAAAGTCTGTAGGATTTAATATCTTCAACCCCAGAGAGCATCCTTCTTGCATACACTTTTATGTTAATGCCTATTAACCAAGGTTTATTGACATAATTCTTTATGCTTAGTTGCTAGGGCATATGTATTTACGTTTCTGAGAAGTCTCTTTCATGTTCTTGTGAAAGAAACAAAACAATTTTTCTTTCATTTTCTTTTATCTATCCCCACATCCTGCATGTATTTCTGCTGTGTAGCTTTTTTCTTCTCTACTGGGTCACCCCCAAAATAAGATTTTTCTGCATGGCCTGAAACTGTCTGTACAGTTTCTGTCATGAGCTTTATTTCTTCCCAATACTCCACTTTAATAATTCTCGCTTTGCCACTGCTACTCCATTCATGAAATTTTTATTCCTGGCACTCCTCCAGCCAGGATCCACACATTCTCTCCTATTTACTCCTTGATGCCGTGTCCTCTAATTTAGGACAATAGACTTCTGTCTCTGCCATCACATGAACCTCAACTTTAGACAAATTCAACATTTTAATCATGTTTATTATAGATATGTTAAAAAATAATGCTATAGGAAGTCTGAAAATCCAGCAGCCCTAACTCACTGCTGCTTCAGACTGACAGTGATAATTTTTCTCTGGCCAATGCCAGGCTGAGTCACAACTGTCCCTTCAAATGACTGCTAGCCTTATTGTCCATCCTGTCTGTTGATTTTTTTTTCTGTTAAGAACAAGCCACTTTCAGTCTTTGCTTTGACTTGACTATACGTCTTGAGAAGAGGTAAAAGTTCCCTCAGTCATTATTTCTTCCCTTACTTAGCATCTCCCTGATTCTTTTCTTTCTTCTCCTCCTCCTCTTCCCTGCAATCTTCTCCATCTATGCAGTATTCTCCTTGTTTCCTCTTAAACTTTTCCAACTTTTTCCCGAAGGCTTTTTTTTTTTCACTCTATAACAGAAGAAAAGATTTGTGATTATATTTTCTTGTATTGGAAAATGAGATGGAAGAATAGGAGGAGCGTAGTCTTCATTTGATCATCAAAATATTGTTTCTTCTCTTATCTTTTATATCTAAGCTTCTTAAATAAGTTTTCTTTACTGTCAGCTCCAATTTCTTATTGAATATACCCTCCATAGTTCTCTAGAATTTGATTTCCTTCCTAATAACCACAGTGAAAGTATTCTATAACTTTGCCTGTAATTTTCTCCCACAAGATACTGCCTTATTTCTTTCATCTTTGAAATTTGTCATTCCTATTATCTTTCTTGAATCATCTTTTTTGACTTCTATGATACCATCTGCATTTTTCTCCACCTATCATCCTCTCTTCCCTTTGTCAGTGTCTGGCACCTCTCTGTTTTGCTTTTTTCAGGAACCTCTGCTGACAGTTAGTAGATAACTACCATATCTGCATCTTCAGCACAGCACACCTCTCTTTTACTCTTATTACCTAACAACTTATCTACTTGGAATTGCATTTATTATCTTTGTTATCCCAATAATGATCCTTTTGAATTTCTTTATCTGCATTAGCACACCCCCATACTTACCACTTGGTGGGAGTTTTAGACTTTTTCTGTTTTCTATTCAACTCCTCTTTTAGGGTGTTCATCCTCCTCTATTCAGCCACCAAATCATGTTTTACTTAGCCCTATGTGATTAAGATTTAACTTATTGTCCATGGCTATCACCTTATTCTAGGCACCCATATTCTTATGCACACATTACTCTACTAGCTTTCTCCATTTTTTTTAGGTGATTTTATATGTTGATACCACCGGAACCCACAGTGAGCAGCAACATTATAATATAGCAGTAGTCAGTAACCATCGCCTCATTATCTATGTTATCAAAACTGATCTTCTTTGAGGGGTTGGGGCTCCATTGCATATTTATTTACCTTTCAAACTTTGACTACTGGTCAAGCATTAGCAATTTGGTCAAGAGAACATTTGTCATTTCCTTCAATCATCTCACTTATTCTGATCCACAAATCAGTGATATGTCATCTTTACTTTCTTGAGAATCAAAAATCAGATTCAAAACTTATGTCTTTTAAGCTTAAAATTATGCCATTCTCATGATTTCTAATTCTACGTTCTTTTAGTTCCTATATGATAAATGAAAAAATGTTAATCTTCTTATAATTTATAATATTAATATACATTATTCTACCTAAATTCCTATAAAATAACTGTTTAACACTTGATATTTATAAATTTTGAAAGGAATAGCTATATAGGTTTGTTGTGTAGAAATTTTTACAAAGTCATATATAGGGCAATACATTTTTGATAATTGATAAATAAGTAATAATGCTGATAAATCCCCTCCTCCCCATATTTCAGCTTTCAATGGTCTTGCATCAGAAGATGGTGATACTTTGGAACATAGTCTTATCTCTTCGTTTAACCTCAACACATGAAAAATACATTTCATTACAGAAATATCAGCAAGCAAGAGTTCACCTGATTGAAATTTTGTCCCCGACAAATCTGCCACTTTCTGGAGGCTAGATGATGCAAAGAAACTGAGATAATTTTGTTCATGCAATATGATTTCTGGGGAAAAAATCTGAATTCTGAAGACAATTTGTAAAATATCTTAAGAAGGAAGAAACCCATCAGGGCTACCCAAGCAATGTAAAAGTGTACTTACCTCCAAAGTTAGCTTCAAATATGCAGTGATATTTTGTATTGATATGTGTAGATGCAAGGTGATTCAGAATAACTCATCTACTTGCTAAAAGGTAATGCTTAATATTGTTATATTTTGGACACATTTTAAAAGGACAATCTTTCATTTATCCTAATAGACTGAAAACTCATCCTTTCTGGTACATTAACAAATCTAATTTCATCAATTTGGAAGTAAGTTATTCTCATTCACTATTAAAAAGTGTAGACAGCCCAATTTTTTATGGTAATTACCAACTAATCCCGTCCTCTCCATTTATAACCAATATAGAACCTCAAATTCTCATTCACCAAATTAAATCATTTAATATTGCAGGATTTACTCTTTTAAAGCAATGCAATGTGGGCATTAATAAAATAGGTATGAGTTGTTTTATAACAGGACACTTTCACTTATCATGCTTAAGGAAAAAAGAGAAAATGCTATCAAAACATCAAAAAGTATGACACGTTTTCAGTTTCCGGAAGTTATTATGATCTACAAAGTTTCATTATTCTGTTTATTTAAGAACACCACTAACAACTTTTCTATTAGCTGCTATTCCTTCTGCGTGAAGTCCTGCCTGACAAACAGTTGAGAAACCTCCCACAACAGGGTGATGAATGAAAGAGAAACTTCCTATGGTGTGAATGACTTTAAGGGAACATTTTTTTTTGTTTTTTGTTTTTTGTTTTTTTTTGAGGAAGATTAGCCCTCAGCTAACTACTGCCAGTCCTCCTCTTTTTGTTGAGGAAGCCTGGCCCTGAGCTAACATCCGTGCCCATCTTCCTCTACTTTATATGTGGGATGCCTACCACAGCATGGCTGCCAAGTGGTGCCATGTCTGCACCCGGGATCTGAACCAGCTAACCCCGGGCCGCAGAGAAGCGGAACGTGCAAACTTAACCGCTGCGCCACTGGGCCGCCCCCGGGAACATTTTGAATATAAGAGGATTTGTGAAATTTTAGTGCATGGTAAGACTTTATTTTCTAGTGTGTATGAAGTGGGAGAGAAATATTTCTATCTATCATGCTGTACGAATCCATCAAATAATCCGGTTTGAATTTCACACAAGTCCTAGAACTCTTCCAAAAATAATTATTACCTTGGAATTTATCATTAGTTTGTATTCAGTTACCACATAGTCTTTATGTTTAAAATCCAAAGAAATGCTTAAGTGTTACATACTCTTTGGTAAAATACTTGCAAATCCATAGATATTTCAAAAAACAGGAAAAGTAACTCCGCAAATTTCCTCATAATTCTGATGGCAAGTCACTGACTAAATTTTACCTCTTTCTAGCTTTTGCTTCTCTGCTTATGCATCTGGACATATCTATTGTATGAGCCAATTATTATGAGCACCCAGTGGTAAGTCTCTTAATTGAAGAACCAAGGAAAAAGATGTATTCTTTTCATATAATAAGATAATTGATACTTACTGGTATTTGAACTCTCTCATACAAACACATATATTTTATATTATGGATATAGGCACATAGCACAATGCTTAGCATTGACTAAGCACACAATAATAATGTGTTTTTCTTTATTCCTTCTTGTCTAAGTACTATTCTTCCTCTAGCTATGATGTCTATAAAAATGAACATTACTAACTCGAAAATGTAGTGGTATAGGGTCAATCATGATTAAACAGTAAACTCTGCACCATGTTTAGCTAAGAGAATGCTTGCATCAGTTAGCTTTTATGATATACAAAACACCAAAACTTAGTTGTTTAAAACACAACCATGATGGCCGACCCATTGGCATGGTGGTTGGGTTTGTGTGCTCTGCTTCGGCAGCCCAGGGATTGCGGGTTTGGATCCCAGGCATGGACCTAGAGCTGCTTATCGAGCCACACTGTGGCAGCATCCCACCTAAAATAGGGGAGGATTGGCACAGATATTAGCTCAGCAACAATCTTCCTCAAGCAAGAGAGGGAGATTGGGAACAGATGTTAGCTCAGGGCCAATCTTTCTCACAAAAAATAAATAAGTAAATAATTTTAAAAACCCCAAAACACCGCCACTTATTTATTTCAAAATTCTGTAGATCAGCAAATGGTGTAAGCTTAGATGAACAGTGCTTCTGTTAGCCTCTCCTGGGCTCACCTCTGTGCCTGTCATCAGCAGCCATCCAACAAAGAGACTCTGCTTCTCTGTCTGACTGATGATTAGCTACAGAGACAGGAGAAACTGGGCCATGAGTCATCTTGCAGGCTCTCAGGTCCTTGCTGCTGTGTAACTCAGAGTTACAAGAGCAACAAGACAAATCAAGTCCTAATACACAACGATTTTTCTAGTCTCTGTGTCACATTTGCTAGTTTTTTTCATTAGCCAAAGCAAGTCACGTTATTAGGACTAGAATGAGTGAGAGAGGACCTATCCAAGGACTATAAAAAATGTTACAGACTGAATGTTAGTGTACCTTCAAAATTCGTACATGCTGAAAATTAATGCCCAATGGCATGGTATTTAGAAGTGGGGCATTTAAGAGGTGATTAGGTCATGAGGTGGGATTAGTGCGCTCACAAAAGAGACCACAGAGAGCTCCCTTGCCCCTTCGACCATGTGAGGACACAGCAAGAAGACGGCTGCCTGTGAACCGGGAAGCGAGCCCTCACGAGACATCAAATCTACTGGTGCCTTGATTTTGGGCTTCCCAGACTCCAGTACTGTGAGAAATAAATGTTTGTTGTTAAAAAAAAAAAAAAAAAGACTAGGAGGAATGAGGAAGGACCTATCCAATGAGGCATGCAGGGAAGCAAGAAAAATTGGAGACTATTACTGTAACAATTTACCACATGGGTAACGATAAATGACGTGCTATAAATGGTGAAGTTTATTTTAGCTTTTATGCCTCAACATGAAGATTTTTTTCCACTAGAGGGATATTAAACATCTTCCCTTTCACATAGGAACCCTGAACTCCGAGAGTGTATAGCTGAGGCTACACAAAATTTTTTGGTTGGAGATAGATAATTGTTAACAACTAGAATGACTAATACAGGCCAAGAGACAAACAACAAAAAAAAATCTGAGTAGGCAAGACAGGTGTGAGTCATAAGCAAGATCTGGAGGGGCTTTTAATGAGGGGACCCTGAGACTGATATCATAGTCAACTTCATATACTCTAGAGAGCTCCTTGACATATATTATAAATTTTGTTCACTTTCCTTCTTAAGAATAAGTTTATGGAATTTCAATAATTCCCATAGTTAATATTATAAAATTCTAAGTAAAAAACTCATTTCTAGATATGGTTACCTTTAAATCCCTAGGGGCTGAGTCTCCCCTGAATTTTATAATTAAGATTAAGCTAAATGCATAGAGAAAGTCAGGCAAATTTCCCCTTTTCAGAATATCTAGATATATCTTCTAAGTATGCTATACAGTAAAACAAAATATCATATAGCTTATTGATTAGAAGTAAGGCCCGGCTGCCACACAGTATAGTTTTATCTCCCATTTACCAGCTGTATGACTTTAAGTAAGGTAGATATGCTCTTCAACCATGAGTTTCTTCATTAGATGGTAATGAAGTGCCCGTCCCTAAGGTTCTTTTAAGTTGAAAGGAAGTCACCTGTGGAAAGGACCTAGCGCTCAATAGGTTTTATATGCTATTGATGGCAAAATGCACTAAAAGGGCTTGAAGTAAAGAAATCACTGCTATCACAAAATCTTTAGAAAACGCTACTGAGCTTTCCACTTGTTCTCTCAAGAGAATTCTTTATATATGAGAAAATCAGACTAGAAAATGTAGCGTTATTTCAATTCCTTTGAATCCCATCTCACAGAAACTATCTTAAGAAGAAAAAGTAAATCAAATTTTACAAAATTGTAGTTTAAAGTGCTGTAGTATAATGCATTTCCAATACAATGTAACCTGCTAATTAACAAATGTAAATATTTGGTAAAAAATGCTTTTTTGTTTAATCTGGAGTAGTGAGGAAAATCTAATGGCATTGGACAGAAGAACAGAGAGGAATAACAACTGAGAAACGGAAACACATGTAGAAATTTTTCTGTATTAGTAATTCTACTGTTCAAGGATAGTTCCCTTCAGTAGAGGGGAAACAATGGCATAAGCTTATTCTAGACGAGTGCATCCTTTAGCAGCTCTGAATCACATGATATACATGTGTTTTTAAAATAAGACTAAATGCAACTATATGATGCTGATTCTGTGATCTTTTTTAATGAATTAATAAAATAGAAAATAAAGTGTGCCACACTTTGCCTTGGAAATGTAAAAACTGAACTGGGAACTGAAAACTAGGATCAATTTTCCAGGTGAAAGTTGGAGCAAATACCACTTAAAGTTTCAAAATTCCTGTGACTGGAAGGAGCTGGGCATGTTTGAGGCACTGAATAAGGACAAGTTTGACTGAAGCAATAAGATGGGAAGGGAGCATGGCCCAAAATAAATTGAAAGAAGATAGAGCCGGACAATTAAAGCCCCTGCAGACCAAGATAAATAGGTATGCTCCTTAATTTAAAAGCAAAGAGTTTTAAAAGAGAAAGACGAGATCTGATTAGTGACTCAAAGAGACCGTTCTGAATGTTGTAGGGAGAAAAAAAAGATAGACTCAAGGAAATTAGAAGGATTTTATGCTGTTGGAGTGTTGTTGAGAAAATGATGGTGGCTTCTTTTAGGATGGAAACAATGAAAAGATCACTTTACAGTGAGCAGAACTTCATAACTGATTTGATTTGGTAGCTGATGGAGAAGAAGAGATCCTCATGATGCCCAGGTTTCTGATTTGAGTTACTAAGTCAGATACTGAGATAGGAGAATTTGGAGAAAATGTAGATTTGGTGGAAAGAGAGGAAATCGTGAATTCGCTTTTGGATACATTCCGTTTGAGTTGTCTTTAAGGAGAATGTTGAATAGGAAATAGAGGTGAATCTCAAGAGCTGCAATATTTAAAGTTCCAGCCAAGAAATATGACCTGAAAATGGAACTGAACGTAAAGAGGAAAATAAAGGGTGTAATGTGAGAGGAGTCAAGGAAAGAATGTTTAAAATAGGATTGAATTTTCAAGTTAATTGAAAGTTGATAAAGTGTAAAATAACAAGTGAAATGAAAAGTTGCTATTGGATTTAATGACAGAAGTCAATTGGATCTTGGAAAGATTAACTTCCTTCTAGTGCTGTGGGCAGAAGGCAGATTGAAGTAGGTTGAAGAGTACCTGAGATGTGCTGAAGCAGGGGCAGTATCACAGAAAAGTTTCTCAAGATGCTTTATTACACTACAGAGGGCGAAAGAGAAATGAGAGGATAGTAGGAGAGAGTTTTACAGTCAGTGCAAAGAGACTTAAAGATGGAAGTCACTGGCATGATTAAACGTTAACGAGAAATGTCTATTTACCAAGGGGTGAAATGACGTCGAATAGTGTACATTGGAAGATTGTCCTTGAAATGGAAGATGCACAATTCCTTTGATGCATTAGCAACAGAAGTGAGAAAGATAGATTTAGATAAAGAAATGTTTTTAGACATGGGGGCAAGAAATAGATAAAATTTCTACTTGGAGATTTCTTTTTTCTCGATAATAATTAAAGCAAGAGAAGCAAAAAAAAAGATACAGGAACAGAGTGGAGAACACACGAAAGATAAATAGCAGAAAAAAGAAAAGAGAACTAACTAGAGATAAATGAGGCAATTGCCGAACAGGGTAGAGGATTTATAGGGCTATGTGTATACCAGTTGGTGATATTGGTATTGCTGTTGTTTTGTATTTTTGTTTTTCATTATTAGTACTCAGCTTCTTGAGTGGAGCTATTACTAGTGTAGCATAGTCTGTCATTGCTGAATAAATATTTTGTTGTTGTTGTTTCTGGACGTAAGGATAAATTGCGTTTTTCACATTCTCTGTATCAGGTTGGGGTCATGTAACTAGTTTTCACAATTAAACGTGTGAAGATGTGATGTATTATTTTGGGTCCAAAGTAGTCAAGAAAAGATATGCTTTCTCCACACATGTTCATAGCAAGCAGAAGGGAAGGAGTTTGATGAGTCGCCAAAATGAAAGGGTAAATTCAAGTCCCCGTTTCCCTTGCTCAAGCTGACTGCATTGGGCAGAGATGGGAGAGTAATAAATTTTAATGTGATAAGCCACTGAGATCTGGTGTTTTTAAACAGGAATTGTTCATCCCTAATGCAACGGTTATAGCAGCAGTAGCCTATCCTAACCTATTACAATGTTAGTTTTTAATCATATGGATTCTACGGGAAAATAGAGAGTTTAATGTATTTTTAAGACAATAATTGCAAATAAAATAATGAAAACTAAGCTTGGAGAAGGGAAGTGAAGATAGAGGACTAACAATGGATGATTAAAGATTGAGGGTTAATTAACTGGCAATCCCAATGAGTTCATGAACAATTGAATTACAGGAATTGGACTATAGGTAGGAGAGGGGAATATGGCATGTTTTCATTAGTGATTTTAGAGAAGCTTCTGTTTAGATTGATGAAAAAAATGATCCTTAGACCAACCAAGGGAATGTCTCAGATTGCTAACTGTGTGTTCACATGGAAGCTGCTCCTAGGAAATCAGGAATTACAAGGGGGAAATCAACAGAGACAAAGTGTTAACGCCTTCAAAGAATGAAAAGATTTACCATAAAATTGGAATACAACACTGAAAGGAGAAGAACATGGCAGTGAGTGCTGAGGCCAGGCATACTTAAAGAAAAGGTACATTTATAGGAGGTGGAGAGCACCTTTAGAAGGATTGGATCATTGGAAACATACACAGCACTATGAGGATAATTCAGGAGCCTACAGAAGACACACACAGCATACACATACTTTCAACTTAATCCTGACTCATTTGGAGGAGGGAAATAATCATGACTAGTAGAAAACAACTTTGGTATGGTAGAATGGTCTGGTACGAAATATAGAGTCAGTATCTCATATGGTCAATTAGTAGAGGTAGCTGGAGAAAATATAGTGCAGTAGAAGCAATAAGCAAGCAAATAGACATCCGGTCCTTCCTGTGGCAAGAGGTATGGGCAGCTTGTCTTGAGTGTAATGAAGCAAGAAATATATTATTGTAACATTTGTATAATATTCCTCTTTGGAAAAAAACTGCCGTTTATTTGGAAGGGTGCTTTCTTCTTAAGTTCCATGGGGTAAAATGTGAGGCCCTAAAACCATGACCACAACAGAAATCTTTGCTGAAATGAATAGATAACTAGCAAACCTGCTTTGCTTGAATAATGAGAATTGTTTTATTGGGGGCGGGGAGAAGAGAGTACAGAAGAGAGGAGGGCGGGCGGGTGAGATCTTGAGAGACTAGGTAACCATGTGATGTGAAAGGCCAGGAGAACCCAAATGGTTTGGTAGCTAAAAAATAAAAATAAAAAAAATAGAAACAAGACTATCTAACATAAAATGTGACTTTGTTTTGCTGTTTTATGTGATTCCTTTCCCTTGACTGCTAGATCTTCAGTAAAGTCTTTAAATTGATATCTGGTGTGTAAACATATTTGGAAGTGGGTAGAATTTTCGAAAGAGCCTCATTTTCTCATCTCAGTCAATAAAATCATGCCTTTTTTGCTGATCTGAAAAAAAAAGGCATGGGAGCAGCATCTAGACGTAGAGGTCACCATAGAAATGTGATCCTTCAGAATCCTGGAGAACCTTGAAGAGGAACTTGGAGTCAAGCCAATATCATATAGAGATGAACAGGAGCAAAGTGGCCCTCACTGGTATCTGAGTTACAAAAATAGAATCACCTGAGCCATCATTGCAGCTTGTGACCTGCCCTCTTTGCACGGATCTAACACTCCCTGTGGCCTCCCAGGGCAGGTATCTCAGTTATCATGCATTACCACCTTAGAAAGTTGTTACTATTATTATCCTCACTTTGAAGATAAAGAAATTGAAGTTTGGAAAGATTGAGTAACTTGCCAAACTTAGGAAGCTGGTAATTGACAAAGTCAAGCTTAGAGCCAAGATCTTCCTAACCTCAAATTCTGGTAGCTTAACAACTATATTAAAGAGATCTCTTAAATATTATGAAATATACTTATGAAGTCATTAGGAGTTTTAGTCTTCCCTTCCTGTGAATTAGATAAGACTATGTTATATTCTACACACAACAGTTGTTTATAGAAATACAAAATCAAATGGAGATTCACTTAATGTTTATTGTGCATCGTCTATGTCCAGCACTAGACCAGAAACTTTGATATGTGCTGTCCTTTGTTTTGCATATCTGTAAAGTCCTGATCTGTGGTGAATGGATTGTATGCTTTCAGTTCTGTCAGTGCTACTGGTCGATGTTCATTCTTCTATTTAAAGATGGCTGTTGGAACAGCCGGTGCTAACTGTATCTGAGGTACAATGTGAACTAACTGAGTGCCGCAGGATCATTATTATGCTGCTTTAGCTTCACTTAGCTACATATTAAACTTAAATAAATTACCATTCTGAGACAACTACCTCTAACATCACAGACATATGTGCAATCAGGTAAGGATCAAGATGAAAACAGACTTCTTTTCAAAGCACTTCATGCATTCAACAAATATTTATTGACTGCATACCATGTGCCGGGTACTAGGGTTGGAGATACAAAAATGAACAGAACAGACAAAATTTCTTCCATATTGTAGCTTATATTCCAGGAGAGTTTATCTGCCCTTATTAAAGGACAGTGATCTGGTGGCAAACACATGGACTTTGCAATAATTCACTTGTTCAGCCTGGTACCTTTTCTTAGCCTTGATATTCTTAGCTGTAAAATGAAACTTACATGAGACACATTTGAAGAGTTAATTACGAAGAAATGTGTGTACATTTGATAGATACGCAATAATTTACTTATCTTGGTAGACATTTTTTGAGCTAATACTGAGAAACATTACTGATTGAGTGAAAACATAACTATTGCCATCATTAAAAATCCTTTCGTTGTAGATTCAAGTGAGCTGTTCTTTACAGCAATGTTTGCAACTTCTATTTATTTCATTTTAAAGATCTGTGACACATGACTCTCACTAGACTCCCACAAAGCTAATATTTTCGGAGTGGAAAGATAGATTTTCTATAATTATAAGCAGTTTGATGATAAAGACGTTCACACAAAGGATACCAGACCTCCATTGTCATGCACAGAGCATCTTCTTCTTGGAAACAAAGCATGTATGTGAAAGGACTAAATGATGATGGGTCAGAAGTCCTAAGCTTTGTTCATAACTATACCACTTAGAACCATGTGATCCCCATGAAATCACTTTTGCTCTTTGAAGCAGTGTTTCCTCAACTGTAAATTAAGACCAATATTTCTGCTTCTATAGATTAGGGAGCTGTTCTGAAAATCAGTTGGAAAAATTATGTAAAATTTGTCTGACAACAACACTTCAAATACAAGAATGCTTGGCACACAGCTGGCATTCAATAAATATGTGCTACTGAATGGGTATTTTATTACCACTTTTGCATCCAGGACTGAAGTGTTTTAACTCGTTGTAGACACAGGAAATACTAGCATTTGAAGGTAGCAACGTGGCTCATTTATATTTGACAGCTAATCAGATTGCAGTGCCCAGTTTAATTGTATATCTTCATGGGGGGCTAAACTTCTTATAGAAGATGAAGCACAACTTGAGCAGCCTTTAGTCCAGCAGGGCTCACTATGCACAAAAATGGAAATCTGAGCTCCGTTAAATGGAACGCAGTAAACGGAGCCAAGTTGTATCATGTTTTCACCACTGAAGCTCTAATCCTTCAGATTACTACTTTTAGTAAACATTTTGTAAATATAAATAGGTGAAAAGAACCCATAAATTTCATGGAAATAGAAAAGCTATTGGATTACATGTGACTAAACACTAAAATCAATAAAAAGCATTTGCTAAAGTAGTGATTGTGATATTGTTTTCAATTATATCACTACAGTTATCATATTGATTGTATGCATGCATACATAATGGAAATAAGAAATCAAGCTGCCTAATCAGCAGTTGGATTTTTCATTGTAATTGCGTTCCTCACCAACTTTCTATTTTCTTTGGCTCCCTAGATTAATGTGGCATGTTTTTCCTGAGTGATATATTCAACCAGAATTCCAAGGGCTAAGATATTCAATTGTTTCGAGTCACTATAGTGGTCTCAAGCCCCCCAACCCCTTAGTTTCTAGAATTCCAGCCCCACCGTGATCCTTAACAAGAATTTGCTCTTCTGTCATCTGAACTATCAAGGAAGAATTAATTTGAAATACAAGACATTCAAAAGGACCCCTGAACGGGAGTCGTCAGTTACTGCTTCCCATACTGACTTTAGGGAACATGTTCAACCAGGCACGGACCTCCTCAGGCACCAATTAGATACTAACATTTCTTCCTATTTGGTTTAACCTATTTTGGCAATTACTGTGTGACTCCTAGATGTAGCGTTCTCCGTACCTTTTTGTTAAAGTGATGAGAAAGGAAAATGCATGGGTAGTTATTTTAAAATATTTTGTTATAGATGCTAGAAACAGAAAACTGCAACAGGAGATAGTAATTCTGAGTGGTGGAACCTAGACAAACTTTATAAAAGAGTCATCCTGGTGTGTAAAGAAGGGTGGATTTGGGAAAGCAGAGATAATTTAGAGGAGAAGCATCTAAGCAGGAGCAACAGTTAAGTAAAGGAGAGAAAAGCAGAGGTCTATCCTACACTGAGGATGGTTTGATATAAGGAGGTAGGTAACGAGGCTGAAAAGTTAGAGTAGCATAAAAGAACAGTCTGTTTTTAGAAGAATAGTTAGCAGAAGGGTGTACAGAAGGAATTTGAACTGAAACATAGAAAAAATAGAAAGAAATGTTGGTTAATGCTACTCCAAGAGTGTCCTGTAGACCAGTGGAGATCCATCAGCTGTCACCATTCAATGAGATAAAAACGGAAAATGAGAGTAAGCATTTAAAAACCTTCACAGCACTTTGACAGTGCATTGTTGTCTATTTTTTTTACCAAATAAACTTTTTATTTGTGATAATTATATATTTACATGCAGTTGTAAGAAATAATTTAGTGAGACCTTACGTACACATCACCCAAATCCCCATCCAATAATAACTTGAAAACCTACATACAGTATCATAACCAGGATATTGAAATTGATTGTCAAAATATAGAACGCGTCCATTGCACGATGTTCCCACATGTTGTCAGCACTCATTTTATATCCGCACTCATTTCCCTCTTGCTCCTGTGTCCCCTCTTTAACCCCTGGCAACCATTAATTTATTCTCACTTTGGTAATTTGGTCCTCTCAAAAATGTCCTACAAATGGAATTGTACAGTTTGGAAACTTTTGGAATTCTAACAATAAATAATGTTTTCATTTTATATGTATTTTTTATAATTTCATTTTTCTAATTTATCTAAATTGCATTTTGTAAAAAGATTGGTTCACAATAGATTTGGGGAGAAGAAATTCCCCCTTTTTTAACCACAAATAATCTGAGAAGCATTGGTGTGGTGCAGTACCAGCACATGATAAATGAGGATGCGTGGAAGTGACACGGCAGAATAAGGCAAGATAAATGTGCCTGAATGGTCAGGCTGGGCTCTCAATTATTTATTAGCCATGGGGAGCCAGTGAGAGTTTCTGCACATCCTACTGCTTCCTTTAAGTTGCCACCCCCCTCCACTGCTGGTCCCGGAGGTTCTTCCCACAGGCTGGGTTCATTGACAATGTTGCCAGAGGTAACTCACACTGAAAGTGACAACCTTAATAACAATATTCCAGAAATGCTCTCAACAGCAGTTATCACCGAGTTCATCTAACTGGATTCCTCAGCACTCAGCTCTCCTCTTTGCTGACTTCCACAGTGTCAGTTTCTCTTGTTCTTTTCCTGTATCTCTCATACACCCTTGCTGTCCCCTGTGCTGACTCCTTTCTAAAAATTACCACTACATGTTCTCTTCCTAAGTTACATCCATCTAACCAACCGGTTATAAATTTGTTTCGTCATAGATCTTGTTCAAAAACTTAGAAAAATTGTATAGGAGTACCCTCTCCTTTAAAAACGCACATGAACACATGCATTTAAGGATTGCATTTAAATTTATTTTATTATATCTGTCTACCCAATATATACTTTCTTTTCACTTTTTTGTTTTTAATGAATAAAGCACCTTATGACAAGAAGCCAGCATGAAAATCACCTTTGGATCAGTAAAGCTAATCTCCAGTACAAGGGCAGGATGTTAGATGGAAATCTCTGAGGAGATTAGATAGGAAGATACAGGTTGTTGATTTCCCAAGCAAAAAAAGTAAGATCATTTATATTTTTAGGCATTGGTAGAGATGCTACTTTATCCCTGGGAAGGTCAGCAAGGGGTTCTGATTCCTGGAATGGAAATTGCTAGAACCAGTCTTACCCAGTACTTTTGCAGCCATCTTCCACCTTGAGAAGAGTATGTGAACTAAAATGAGTGAGGGTCAAGGGCTGGAACCATAAGATGCCAAGCATGGGGCAACCATGCTACTGGGGAAGTAGCATCATTATTCTGTGAAGAAACACTGCATTCCATGCCGAGATCTAGTCAACAAGTCACCTCAGAAGGGATAAAACCTCTGGCTATGTAGGAACAGTCTTTAGTAGTGACTTCATAGCACACGAGGAATACTGATGAGCAAGGGCATGACGAGCAGTTCGGTACCTATCTGGCATATAGGAGCTAGACACCATAAACATCTGAGGATTTTGTGGAAAAATTCTGAGGTGGGAAGAAAGGGGCAAGAGCCAAAGAATGACTTTTGGACTGATTGTCTTTGAGGGAATTGAGGAGACTGAAAGGAGCATTGTAGAAATGAAATGGATATGATTGTTCCTATTTCAAGTTTTTAAGTCTCTATCAGCTATGAATAAATTATTAAAATATACATACAAAGAATTAACTAAACAAATAAGTATTTTTCTCCTCATCTTGTTTAAATGGAATGTGAATAACAAGTTGATGAAAAAAACCCAGAAAGTCCAAATTGACAAATAAAAATTATGATTTAATTTTGCTCAAAATTGTTTCAGTGAGATTGTATTTATGTGTCTTGAACAAAGAGTTGAATGGCAGTATGCATACCATCTTTTTAATCATAAAAACTCTCATTTTTATCATCATGCTGAAAACATTGTTTACAAACATATTAGGGAGCAAATGTGATCAGAGAGAGCTCTCTCAGTTCACTTTGCAATTGAGCTTAATACTATTTTTAGAATTCAGCAAGACTCTTCAAGTTAAAGCCATGTTGCTTTAACTTGTCATGTTGCTCTTGTCCTCAGGTCAATGGTGAGGCCACCAAAGGCAAAGTCTGCCTTTTTTCTATGAAACGCCACATTTTGATTTTAATGTAACTTTAAAAAAAGTGGAAAGCATTTTCAGGTATCTGCAATCCTCTGCTTGCCAAAGTAATTGATAAGACTGTATCACCTTCAAACCTAGCATATGTCCATAACATAATAAAATTCATGTAGTTTATGTAATCTCCTCTTCCAGAATTGCTTTTCAGTCAAAAGAGCTCACAGTTTATCAGCACAATCTATAACCCCAAATGCAGAGTCTTAAATAAAGAATAAATTATTCATCTAATCAAAACATTGCCCACGTCAGTGATATCAAAGAGCTAATTCTTGGGTCTCACCCTAGACTTATTGAAGCAGAAATTCTGGGAGTGGAACCCAAAAGTCTGTGTTTTACCAAGGCCTCCAGTTTATTCTGCTTCACACAATCTTCTAATTAAACCTTGCCATAAAAAAACTTATTCTGGCCAAATTGTTCTGAGAAGGGATTTCTTTTTCTTCTCAAAATAAAAGATAAAAATTTAGACTTGAAGTTCAGTCAAATTCTTTAAGACTTTTACTCTAGAAATCTAGGAAATTTCTACACATAGACAAAAATGATGTATTTTGCTCTCATTTTGCAAAAGCAACATCCTTGATAAAGAAAATAATTCAGTCTTGGCTCTAATGAGCTGATGATATTCAAAGTTGTACACAAGACATATTCCAGTGGTGTTAAGTGAAGTTTTATGACATATTTCAGTTATGATAAGTACAGCAAACTATGGTTTTGTTGATGTGTGGTGCTACTCTCGTCTCCAGAGCTAGAATCAGATATGTTAATAAATACTACAGGTGCCTACCTACACACAAAATACTCCAATTCATTTCATCTGACAATGTACTTCTCAAAGAAACTTTGACTCATTCCAATTGTGGGGACCTGAAATTGGCCACCCCAAGATATGTCTCTTTGGCATCAGGATTATTTGAGGCTGATTGCTTTTGATAAACTGGGACAGGGAAAGAGGCTCTGAGGAATGGAACTTGCCCTTTGTTAGGACACATTTACATTTGTAAGGTAAATCTCTATCTGTAAAAGTTACCTCCCTCTCTGTACCAGGAAGAAGAAAGGAGATGATCTTCTCTCTCTAAAAACTCTTAATCAATACCAAAGGCAAGGACATAAAATCTGCATTTTATTGTGCTTCTCTGGTAACCTCCTGTAACTGACTTCCCTCCCCCTCCCAATGTTGGCATCTCCTTAAAGATAAAGCATCTTTCTTTAGGCTGGGAACCAATTGCAGCGCTCATCTGTGACCCCCCAGCCAGATGTAACACACCTGCCACCCCGTGGCATTCACTGGGACAGCAGACCTATCTGTCGTTTCCATCGAGTTCTGTGCTGACAGAGCGGCCTCGTGACTATTGTAAAAGGGACATCTCAATCACATGTGAAACACCCTGTTTGGGGGTATATAACCACTATGTACACCCCACTTCTTGGGTGCCCTTTCTTCCTTCAGGAAGAAAGGCCCTGGGCCATGGTTCGTCATAAAGCCTTGTTTAATTTTCTCTTGCTATTCTGTCTCATGTGAATTTAATTCGTTCTCCGGCCAGACGAACCCCCATTTGGGAAGAGGAAATATCTTCCTCCCCTACACAATCTTTGACACCTTTTAAATTAATAAAATGGTATGAGATAACATGTAATTGTGTAAGTCCAGAAGCTAGCCACAAAGAGTGATATGAGCATTTTTATCCAACTGTATGTCGAAAGGAAAGAAACTATGGTCTATTTCTCCCTGACTGCTTTCAAAATATCAGAATAAACGTCCTTTTGGGGGTGTTGGGTGGTAGAATGTCATGTGTCAAATGACATCTCATCTATTGTATTTCTTTCTTCCAAGACACAACTTGACTCAACCACTTTCAAAACAAATAGCTTCACCAAATTTTGCAAAATCATGTGTAGATTTTTTATAAGATGCTTTAAGGCAAGGACTGGGGCAAATCCAAGATTTAATTAGTTTCCAGGCTTGTTCAAATTGAGCTTATTTTTCATACGTGTTTTCAGGATGGACAGTTATAAAGCGCTACTTCAATCCTACTGGCTCCGTGCTTACACTGCTAAACCTCTGGCCCAAATGGATTATTGCAGCTTTTTTACAGCATTATATTTTGCATAGAAACTAAATCCAAAGATGAGCAACTTCTGTCTTCCTTTTTTCCTTTCTTCCTTCCTTCTTCACTTTTAAGTAAGTCCAATGTAAAAATAAAGAGAAGTTCCTAAACAAAATGCCACCATAATCAAAATGGCAGCTTATATTTTTTTTAATTCAGGGGGAAAGTAGCTTGGACGTGATGAGATGGTAATGTTAATGCTCTTTTTGATCTTGTACCACAGCATTTCATGACACTTCAATTTGTTTGGAGAGAAATAGTGTATTAAAAATAGATGCATAGGGCTATACATCAGAGTGTTAACAATTCTTGTCCCGAGAGAATTGGATTCAGAGGAAGACAGCAGGGCAGAGAGAATACGGTATCTTATGCTATATTTTATATTCTTCTGTATTGTCTCAAATATTTTTTTATATAGGGAGCATGCTTACTTTTATAATAAAAAATACCTGCAAAGTTTTAAAACTTCTTTCCTGAAAATACAGAAAAAAAAGAGAGTCTAAGAGTTTTCAAATAACAAGAAGGAATCCGTTAGGGGAAATTATACCTATGAAGCCTGTGCACAGATCCTCATGCTCGCCCCAGTAGATTTCTGAGAACTGACGAAAGTCCCATGCCCTATACATCGTCTTAGATTGGCCTTACCACCGCTACAATTTCCAGCAGCTTACACATAGCTGAATACTACAAACTAAACATCTATTCAGAACTTTACTTTGAGCTGAATTTCAGTATAGCTAACTTCCCACATACTTTCTCCTCATAGGATATCACATAGACACCTCAAAGTTAATGTGTTCATGATAGTACTTTTCCTTAAAGCTTCTCTTTGTTTTTATTGACTGCTTAATTCATAGCAACACTATTTACCAAATGTGTTTTTTTATAAAATTTATCTCTAAAATTTATCCATGTTTTTCTTCACGCCAGTGACTGACTTCAATTTCCTGTCTGAATCTCTGAGATAACTTTCTAACTGAACACCTAAAACTCAGTCCTTTATTCTTTCAATCCATTCTCTTGACAAAGTTCAGAATTACTTTTATAAGAGGCCAAATTTTATCATTGCACTCTTTCCTTAAAAGACTTTAATGACTTCCCACTAACAAGATGCAATCCAAACTTCTTAACCTGGATACTCATGCTTGGCCTTCTACTCAGGGACCCTTTCTTCCCTTCCCTTTCTTCTCTCACACCCGTGTAGGAGTTGTATCAGTGCTAAATGTGATTGGGATTTAAATGCTTGGCCCATTTTATCCATGTGTAGAAGTATTGTGAGTCTATGTAATCGCAAACTACAATGAAGTTGATCTCCCTTCAACCAGATTATATCAACCACACAAGATTAATTTTTCAAAAGACAAGCAGCAGGTCATATGGAGTAGAGTGTGGGTTGTCTGTTTCAAGCAGCTTAATTTGAATCACACAGGACTATGATTTGAGGAAAATTATTTCACCCTCTAGATTTTAGTTTTCTCAGTTGTAAAAAGAAGGTAATAATAGCATCCACCACAGAGGGTTGAGGTGAAATGAGGATTAAATGAATATTGCATGTAAAACAGTTGGCAAAGTCCCTGACACATATTTTGAACTGAATAAATGTCATCGACTAAACACGTTGCCTTTTTGTATCATGTGTTATCTTATCAGCTCAATATTTTGGAAACTATTCTCTATTTCCATTAATTGAGTCATCGAATTTTTTATTTCATACTCTGTTTCATGCATTATTCTAGCCACTGGGAAGCTAAAATGACACATAACTTTAACACTCAAGACTCTCACTTTCTTAAAATTGACATTAAACATAAATTGTATGTCATGTACAATCATCAGCAGTTTTGGTCATTGTCTCTAATCCTCAAATAACTCTGAAAGTAGGTCTCACACATTTTTAATGGAAGGGGATACAGAAGCTCTAATAAGTTTAATTAGTTCAAGTTCACACAGGTAGTAAGTGGTAGAGTTGAAAGATGATCCTAATTTGTTGTCTATCTACCACCCCATCTGGAGTTCACACTGGCTATCATTTGCTATCTTTAGTAGATCACGAAGAATGATAAAGTTTTAGATATGTTATCTCAAATCAGCACAACTACAAGGCTAGCATTTCTCTTTTAAGTTTAACATAGGGAAATTGAGACAAAATCGTGGTGGATGAACACCCAGAACTACACGCAATTTAAAAGCAGAGGGCTAGATGTGTGCATACCAAAAGGAAGAGGACTTTAAAAAATGATGCCAAGGGGGTCACTGGGTGGCGCAGTTTTGGAACAATTAAGAGTAGAAATGTTATATTTAAACAGTAATAATGATTAACATTTACTCACTGATTATCATAATTTAGGCTCTGATAGTCAATTTAGATGCACTATTTCACTTTAATTCTCACAAAGTCCTGAAATGGACTATTATTATCCTTTTACAGATAAGCAACTGCACGTTAATGGCATTAAGTAACTTGTTCATACTTACCAACAAAGAAATTCTGGTGCTACAAGAACCACGATGGATTTTTTAGCAAACACCAATACTAAGTAGATTTTAAGGCATGGATCAGAAAACCAAAGGGAATCCAGGATGTATGAAACCTCAGGGAGATGAAGAAAATTTGAGAAAAGAAAACATAACCCAAAGAACCATTATATTTGTGACATGGCCGTGCATTAGTCATCAAGTTATATAACTCTGGACTACTACAGCCCATCTGATAAAGACCACCAGAGACAAACGTGCAGTCTAGCCAAATGGGCTTATTGACTCAATGCATCAAGGGAAACTGCATACCACAGGTCTATGGTGAGAGTATGTGCGGCTGCGGGGGTAGGAACGGTTTCTGGTAAGTTTGGGGCTTGTTGTGATTGATTCTAAGGAGGGTCTAGGACAGGAAGGATCAGCTCTGGATTGATTGCCGTTTCTATGGCGGAGGGAAGAGAAGTAGTTTTGAGCTCAGGACTGGTTGCTGTCATGAGACTTTGGAGGCTAACGATTGAGCATCGCACTGACCTTGATTCACAAGGTGAGAAGAGCAAAGGAGGGTTAGAGTAATCTTTCACAGCAGGGAAGTCATTTGACACTATACAGCTTCGAGAAGAGAAGTATTATTTCCTGTTAACTTTGCAGCTGGCTTTACAATGTCTGTTATCACAGCCTGATTAATTGCAGGGCTGATTTTCACTGTCTCTGTACTGAGCAGATTTTTCAGTCTTTTGGTTTCAGATTGTTTTTTACTTCTTCAGAACTCACAATTTACTCATTATTTAAAAGATAGAGTCTGGAACTGAATCCCAGTAATTCCTGCAATTCCTGAAATTCCTGGAATTTAGAGGTAGGTGGGATGTTCTGCATTCACAGAATCGGAACTACAAATCCCTGTTCCTTCCAGTTTGGGTGGCTGCGGGAAACTCTCATCACCTCCTGGTGCTTTAGATTTCTCAAATGTAAAAGTGGGTAAAATAATTACATCTTCCTCATATTTGAAACATAAATTTAGTACAGTCTCCAGCATTTAGTAAGTGGCTACATAAGAGCTAGTGTTATATTAATCATATTCAATTGTAGGCAAAGTATTTCTTAATGCCCACAAAATATTTGTGATGCAGATGATTTTTCCATTATACGGTGGAAATACAATGGAATTCACTGTATATGTAATGACCACAAAAAAAAAATGAAAGGTGAAAACACAGATATCACAATGGATAGACATTCAGTTTTCAATCCGTTTTTCTTTTCCCTGTTCCTAAGCAGCACCTCACTGCCAGAGCATGTTATACACTAACCATGGGGATGGAAAATCTAACTAAAACAGTGTGTCTGTGGCCTAATAAGAATTCAAGCAAGGCTAGAACTCTTTTCATAGATATAAAACAGTGATCGAAGTGCACGCTCTGTGGCTAGTCATGAGTTTCACTACATTTCAGATAAGACAGTTGTAGTTCTAAGAGATTATATGAATTTTACTTTCATGGCCACACAGCTATCCTCAATTTATAATATAACAACAATGACGAAACTCAGTACAGATATAAGAGCATCCTGAAATAAGAAAATTATGGAAAAAAATCTATATAAGGTAAAACTGGATTATATCTTTGGGACAAAATAGACCAAAATTATAATTTGATAGTAGAAAAAATAAATAATGTGGAGTTAAAGAATAGACTTCATCTTTTGACTAGAACTGATGTAATAAGCAATCAAGTTAAAAACTATCAATTTTATATAGGTTGGAAAATCCACATGTATTTAAAAGCGTAAACAAGGCTACTTAAAGGTGTATATTTTTTTCTGAGATTTAATTTATATGAGAATGTGAAAATATAAAACTGTATGATTAGGCAAAATATGTAGTGAAACTTTAAAAAAAAATAAGTGAGAATAGGGAAAGTGGAAACTGCATTGAATGGTATGATGAGTATGGACTATGGTGGGAATTCTCTTAGTATTAAAGGATTTTCACATAAACTACTACAAGACTCTGGGGGGGGCGGTGGTGACTATATATAGTAGATTATGACTAAATCTGTAGAGTGTAGTATAAAATAAGAGGCATATGCTCGCCAGTGTATTATTTTTTTTCTTTCCTAACTCATTCCTAATGACTGTTAATATATGTCAGATATTTCTCATAGTGGATTTAAGGTCCATAAAGTAGTCTCTTAATTCTTCCTCACAATTTGTTCATATTTTGATTGTGTTTGTATTTTCTCATCTCAGCTCGTTTTTCCTCTTTTCAAGGAAATATTGAGATTGACTCCTTAGATGGAAAAAAAAAAAACCCTACTGCTTTGAAATCTAATCATGAAATCCTTGGGTTTTGCCCTGTCATTTCAAGAAGCTTGGAAAAAAGAGATCAGAATTATCTGAGGTTATGACAATGGGTAGCACATTTAAGGAAGCACGAAGAAATTACTCTCATTACATTGCCACTTCTTTTTTTTTTTTTTTTTAGATTGGCACCTAGGCTAACAACTGTTGCCAGTCTTCTTCTTCTTCTTTTTTTTTTAAGGATTGGCACCTGGGCTAACAAATGTTGCCAATCTTTTTTTTTTTTTCCTGCTTTATTTCCCAAAACCCCACCCCCCATACATAGTTGTTTATCTTAGTTGCAGGTTCTAGTTGTGAGATGTGGGACGCCGCCTCAACGTGGCCTGACGAGCCGTGCCATGTCCGCACCCAGAATCCGAACCCTGGGCCACTGCAGCCGAGTGTGCGAACTTAACCACTCGGCCACAGAGCCGGCCCCACACATTGCCACTTCTTTGTAGGAATCTTTCTCTTTAAACATCCTTGAAGATAATTTTCCACTACTTCCTCTTTTCTAGATTTTTTTTTTCCCTACTAAAAGACAGATTTCTATATTTCTCTGTTTCTGAGAATACAGTGAAAACATCTTAACAGGGGGGCAATTTTCTGATCTTCTTGCCTGAACAACAGATGACTTACCCTTCAAATGACTCCTGTGATTAGGAAAAATAAATGAGCATCATGCACCAAGCTTTTAAATACTCCATTTTCCTGTCATTATGGCATGCTTAGCTTAACATTTCTAATTACACACATCTATAACTTTTATTCAGGACTCTTGTCTTTTAGTGAAAGAATCTAGCTTTCCCCATCTTAGCTAGTGACAGAAAAATAAACTTTCCTAATCTAATTCTAAATTAGATTAATTAAAAACTGAAAAAAAGTTTCCATTCATCCAACCTACCAACAGATGGAGCAAATTTTTCCCTGTGGACTCCAATTATTTATCTGATTATAAATTTTCCTTATACATGTACTCCTCCTCGGGCCTGGAATTCTTACCTCCTTTTTGTAAATCATTTTTACACAACTTCATTTTCTCTGATTAAATGTTGTAAACTAAACTGAGCCAATTTGGCATGAAAACTTTTTGTATCTTTTATTGGTAGATAATTAAAATATTTGAAATGGATGAAATTTAATACGCCCCTACAAGCTTTTTATCAAGATATAATGAAAATGGTTCTCAGACCAAATTCCATCACATATTCAGATATTAAGTAAATATCTACTGAGTCATAGACTATTTCATAAACCTGTGCTCTAAATGAAGAAATTCCATCCCTTTGGTGTATTGGCTGTCTGAACACAACTTTTATGAAACTGTCAACAGAGGCATGCCTGACAATTTTCCAGAGCAGGATTCTATGATCTTGATTACAGACAATTAGTAAACCGAAATTCTCCAATTCAATTTCTAGATGTAGGACCTTTCATGGATCAAACTTTAGCTTTCTCCCTACTGGCCTCCCTCGATTCATATGTTTATTCATGCAAGGTTGAGATTTATCTATAAAATATTTTATGCATTTTATATATATCAACTACAATAAATTTCATCAAAGAGAGAGCCAATTTCTAACACTTTTTGGGCTTATTGAAGACAGACAAATTTTACCAGTTGACCAGCTCTGAAGTGACACAAATGACTGACCCTAGAATGCAGCTTACATAAACTCACTTTTTAATATTGTGCTCTCCTGCCTAATGTATTTTAAATTAAATTACAGATTTTATAACATTTAGCTGGCATATGGTAAAGGAACGCTCCTCTGTAGTAAAACAATGAAAAGCAGTTGTTTATTATTTTACATAAGTTTATTTTCCACTATAGGGTTAATACACGATTATATAGCTAAGGGGTCAACTCCTATAACCATTAGAAGTCATCACTACAGTAGATTTTCCAGAAAGCCTATGCTTGAATGTTGAGTGGCAATATTATAGCTATGTAGAAAGAGAAAGGAGTCAGTCAGCTAATCATTGTCTACAAAAGACCTTCAAAGACTCACTGGTTTTACTGCATAGAGGCTGGGACTGGAAAAAAAGAGAAACTGAGAGATGAGCTAAATCTGTTGGAGGTCCTGACCAGGGCTTTTGGCAGCCTGGCCTAGATATGTAGCTGGTCCCAAATCTAAAAATATAGACTGGGACAGGGAACAAATAACTGACATCTCTAAGAACAGGCACTGTCAAAGAGGAAGAATCATGGAAACATAGTCAAGCCAGAATGCCTGGGTCAGCCTCAGACATAATAACAATGACTAAGTGCTTAGAAACCCATCAAACTTGACGAGTGTATAGAGGCAGCAGGAAGGCATGGATCTCCGTGCATGAAAAATGGTACAAATTCATTCAGACAAGCAGGTAGCTTTTCAGCTGTCTTTATCCTGATTACTGCCAGCACAATGTTTTCACTCTCTGATCTTAAAGTTTCCTCAAATGGTCTTTAGGAGATAGCAAAATGGAATTAACAGCAACATGTAAATCTTATTTACTGCAAACGTGATTCTTTCATGCAGTCTCTTTAATCTTTTGATATATCTCTACTGGATAAATGGATGCTTTTTAGTATTTAGACTCTACTTCAATTGACATCAACCACCTTTGTTATTTGCATCAACTGAGAATTTCAGTAGCAATCTAGGAACGGCCCGGAAATTAGACAGATGTGATGAAATCATTTAAATTGCCTAAGTAGCCAAAGGATATAAAGGTGAGAGATTTGCTTTCCCTGTTTATATTGGAGGAAAGGAGCACCAAAAATAATTTCCTTCTTATACAAGACTATTAAAATTGAGAAAGTGATCTATTCATTGATCTTATTTAGTAGTCAATTCAATTCAATTCTAACGGACCATTTGAATACCCACTGTGGGCCCACTGTGTTAATCCACAAAGTATGACAATAAATAACATGCAATCCTAGACTTTGGAAGTTCTACTTTAGCTATTAAATATAATATAGTGTCCAGAGTTTTGGCAATGGAATAGATTCATACAAGTTTGGAGAAAATTTATTTTTACAAACAAATTATTTAATGAGGTCTAGGTAGTTTGATTTTTATTAAAATAATAGTAATAACAAAATGGCTACCGTGTTTAACGACATATGTTATTATAATTATTATTATGTGTGCTTACAAAATTCAGTCAATCCTTGTAGTGATCTTATATGGTATCTTATTATCCCATTTACACATTTAGAGAGGTTAAAGTAACTTTCTTCTGGCCGCAAGGCCAGTAGTGGATAAAAGAAGTAAAGTTCTGATTGAGCCGATGTTATCTGATTCTAAATTCTGTTAACATTGACTGAGGCAATTTTTTTTCTGACAATTACGTATTAAATATCCACTATTTATGGAAACAATTCAAGGAACTTGAGATTTATCTGTTAACAGAAACAGACAAAAAATACTGCTTTTCTGGAGCTTACTTTTTTATAGGGATCGTGATAGTCAATACAAAACTAAAAGAAAAATAAATAAATGATGGATGGCATTAGATTATGGTAAGTGTAATAAAAATAGTATAGCAGGATATGTGGAATTCAGAAGGGGGAAATTACTGTTTTAAATAGGGTAGTCATATCAGACTTCATTGAGAGAGGGACTTTTAAACAAAGATTTGAAGGATGTAAGGAATAAAGCCATAGAGATATCTAGGAGGGAAAAGTCCAGGCAAAGGGAGTGGTCAGCACAAAGGCTCCAAGTGGGGAGTTAGTCTGGAATATTTGAGGAGTTGAAAAAATTCGATGTGGAACCAGTGGTGTGAACAAGAAAGACAGCAGTAGGAGAAGCAAGATAAACAAAGGAAGATGAGGTAAGGGCTTGCATGCCATGGTATGGTTTTAATAGTTTTCTCAAAGAGCAGCAAAGAGACATTGAAGCATTTTGAGAGCAAGAATGGTGTGATCTACCTGATCAATACGACAAATACATTGAGAATAACTTTAAGGGGGATATGTGTGGTAGGGGTGGAACCACAGAGACAAGTTAGGAGGTTATTGCAGAATCCAGGTAAAAGACCATAGTGCTTCGGGTTGAGCTAGTAATACGGTTGGTGGGGAGAAACTGTCAGAATCAGGATTTATTTGAATGTAGAGCCAATGGGAAAATTTGACAGATTGGTTTTGAGACAAATAGATTAAAGGCAACTTTAAGTTTTGGTCCCCAGCAACTAGAAATATTTTACCATTAACTGAGATAGAGGGGAAAAAGTGTGGGCAGAACAGCTTTAGTTATTTTTTTCTTTTGGAATGAGGAGTGATGATCAAGAGTTCAATTCTGAATATATTTACATTTTAGAAGTAGAAAGAGAAGGTAGGCGTCTGTATATAGTAGTTTGGAAAGAGGTGTCTGGATATATTTGAGAATTAGCAAAAGGATTTATTCACATCATTTATAACAGAATTAAAAGTCACGAGATTACCAAGGGATGGGTTTCTGAAATTAAGCCTGGTTCATTATGAAATTGGGAGAGAAGAGGAACTATCATGAAGACTGAACAACAGCGACAAATGAATAAGATGAAAACCAAACAATAACGATGACACCATCAATGTTTGCCCTGGAAGCCTAAGGAAGATAGTTTGTCAAGGGGGAAAGAGTTATTAACAATGTCAGTTATGACTGTGAGCACTGAATGTTGAATTTAGCAACATAAAGTTCATTGGTGACAATGAAGAAGGAGTTTCAGTCAAGAGATGAGAGCGGAAGACTGAATGCTGTAGGTTCAAGAGAAAATTGGAGGAAGAATAGAATCTGCAAATAAAAATACGTCCTTTAAACTATTTTACTCTAAAGGGAACCAAGGAAATGGTGTAGTATGTGTCTGGGGAAATGGGGTCAAGATAAGTTTGTCTGTTTTCACTGGGAGAAATAACATCACTTTGTATGACAAAAGAAGTAATTTAGTAGAGAATAATGATGTAAGTGAGAGGAGAGCAATTGCTAGAGCAATGTCCTTGAGTAGGTAAGATGAAGGTTACAAGCGAAACTATTAGTTTTTGATAGGAGTGTAAACGGCTAATCTATAGCAAGAGGCAAAGAGCATGGGAGTACATCTGTGGTTAGATCTTGTTGTAAGAGCCTGTGGAAATTCTTTTGATTACTTAATTTTGTGAATTAACAATCACGATAAGGTCGAGGGTAGTATAGGAGGCATTAAACAGAGGAGCAGGTGTCAGAGAGTCATCTAGGAGAGTGAGCCAGTGAGTGGATGAAGAAAGTACAGAATGATTGCAGGACAGCATTAAAATCTACTTGAGGTTTATGATCAAGAATTTAAAGTGGAGTTATTGTGGTTGTCCATTTTCCCACAGCCACATTAAGCTGCATAGGTACAAGGATGAGGTAGGCGGAGAGTTGTATTTAAACAGAGTTGTGGTTTTGTCAAGTGAGTGTGATGAAGAATGAGAGAGGCAGGGAAGTTGAGGTGTAAGTAAGATAGTTTTATAATGATTGATCATAGGATTAAAACTGGTTAAGGACAGAAGAAAGGACATCAATGGGTTGAGTAACAGCAAGAAGCTGATAGAAACACGTTAATGGTATCCTGGTAGAGGAAACTCTCAGGAATCAAAGGAGGTGATGATCAGAGAAAACGCTACATAGAATAGGGATAGCAGAGGGTTGAATTTTTGAGAGTGACAAGAATATAAAACAGGAGTGAGTGCCAGAATTAGGATAAGGAGAAGATGGAGGAAAGTTCAATAAACTAGAATTCCAGAAGAACCATCTAAGAATATTGAAGTCACTAAAAGTTCTGGGAAAAATGTATGAGAATAAGCTGCAAGCCAATAAAAGGCACATGAAGCCATCTAACCCACATCGAGTCATTAAATTTTTAATTACTGAGCTTGCTTAAAAGCAAGATATACTGTTTTACTTAGTGTTCCTATAAGTTTGTAGAATTACAAAAGGAAATTTCAATAATAGCTTCATGCATAGAGGCTTATCTTATATTTTAAAAAAGTGTAATTCCATTCTTGCTACATATCCTCAAGTATCTTCAATATTACTTCCAGCTATGCTTTCCTGAACCTTTTTAGAGTTCAAATGGTTTCCACATCATTTAATAGCTTGCTATGAATGACTCTGCTTTTCTAACCTGTTTAGTTAAAAACTGATGCTGTTTATCCATTTCAGTTCTCAGCTGCTTGGTTTCTTGCTTCTACAGCTGCTTTTTGCTTGCCTCACCTCTCTGATGCTGTCAGCAAGAGAGCAAGGATAAAATGGAAAACAAAGAGTTCACGTTCACACTCCTTTCCTTGAATCCTGGCATCTTTCCATCCACCTACACCCTCATTGCAGTTCACAGTAATTTAATCTCACTCTACATGAAGAAAGTAAATTTTCCAGTTTAATTTAGAGGATATAAGCTTAGAAATAAGAAGCACTATACAATTAAAAAGAAGAAAAATGTAGCCAATCCAATAAAAGAGACTTGACACCTACGAGGGCAAATATGAAACTCACATCTTGTCCCATAGTGTTCTATTTCATTCCAAAATGAGGCACTGCCGTAAATTTCACTTCTCCTTAGGGAAATAAGTTTTCCTTTTCAGAAGAAGAACAAATATATGATACGTGGTTGACAAGCTGCCCAATAACCCATAGCTATTTATTGCCAAGAATTCCATGCAAGGCAGTCTAACACAATCACTACTCAAGATTCCATGTCCTATAAGATTGACGAGCTTTTTTGGAGCACTTCCTAAAAATACAGAGATGTGATGTTTAATATATGCAGCCAATATCTATTCCTGGCGAGTCCCCCAATTACCTGGCTTGATCATTCTGCATTCTAAAAAAGCAGACCCTCAAGAGTAATTCATACTAAATTCCTTAGCACAAATCAATACAATATATTTTAAAATATTCTGCTCTTTCATTTCTTAATTTTGCATAGTTTAAAGCCGTATAGTTCTATATTTGTCTGTCTACAAAATGATACCACCGTCTAGTTCTGTGTCTGTCTAAAATAATACCACTCTCTTCACGGCTTTGCCCCAAAACGCCTCCCTGTGCTTTGCTTTCACATCATTTCTAACAGAGCTTTTCATCTTCCTTTCCTCTTTAGGATGATTAATGAGCCAAAATCTGAATCTTTTCAATGAGTTCTTACATCTCTCCCCTTGGAAAATTTTATTCTGACAATAGCACCATGGCTTATTTTATATTTTCTGATTTAATTGTTCTCTTTTCCTCAGAAAATCACCTAAAATTCTAACATGAACTTCAATTCCATATGTTTATGTGGAGGATAAGATTCAGGGGTGCAAATAGAGCAATGATACTTTCCTTGTTCAATTATTTCAGCAGCTGCATTTAGAATTGGGATGAAATGTTAAAACTGGAGGCTAATTCTCCTCCTCCTAAGTTCTTGGCTTTGATAGAGAAGATGTATTTATACTTTGAACAAAAGAGGGAAAGTCAATAAAACTAGAAATACTTATTATCAAGGATGCATGTCCATTCATATGCCACATGCATCGATTTCTCTTCTGGCATGGTGTGTAAGAAAATGGCCCAATCCCAAGGGTTTTGACCCATTGCTCTCCCTCACCCTAAAAGCAATGCAAAGAAGAAAGGGGGTCAATTTCCTCCTTTTTCATCTTGTCTATCCAACTACAGTTGTTCATAAAAGTGAATTCACTCCTCCAGATGGTTAGAAAGGCAGATGGCTAAAGAGTCACCTCTTACAATATCAGTCAGTAAAAACATCCTTTTGGACTCATGAGTGAACTGGTATGAAAGCCCTATAAGCTACCATGGGAAGGGAAGATCTCTCTGAGCTGGAGCCCGTCAGCTTAATGGGGAAGAGAGAAGCCATTCTTCCTCTACGTTAAACTTGACTCTGGCTGAAACCTGCTAGAGCAGGAGCTGAATGTTTCTTCCATATTTCCATTTTTCTTACATGAAATATCAATAGTGTTCCAATTTTATTCTCTTTTCTTTACAAACATATTTTGGACAATCAAGGCAGAGAACAACAGTTTACCCTTGCTGGAGAAGAAGGGGTTATATCTGGTGTTCTTAAGGTGTGAACTACTTTTAGAATGGAAAATGGTTTTGGTTCTACACAACTAACTTTACTTTAGCTAGCAATCTTTTATTTTATTTTGAGGCTATATATAGTTTTTAAATGTATATGCTTCATCTTATAAATACGTACATCTCTTTTACCAATGATTGGATGCTAGCTTGTTTTTCTAATAAATCTATAGGTATATTAGAGGTCAAAACAAACTGTTTATCCTTCTCTATATATTTGCATGTAAATAGGGAACACTTATGGAACAGATTCAGTTGGATGCATTAAAAATGGTTATTTTATATTATTTTAGTATCTGAGTGATATAGTAGTTTAATTTTTAAAAGGTATGAATTTGTATAAATTCCCATGAATTAAAATGATGATTGATGGACGTATTTGTCATCTATTGCTGCATAAAAAATTACTCCACAATTGAGCAGCTTAAAACAATAAATATTTATTATCTCTCACAGTTTTTGAGGATCAGGAATGCGGGAGTGGCTTAGTGGAAGTTGGCCTCAGGGTCTCTGAGATTTCAGTCAAACTATGCACCAGTGCTGCAGTCCCCCCAAGGCTGGTCTGCGATGGTAGAACCTCTTTGTAAGCTCACTCACATGTCTGTTGGCAACACAACACTTTCCTACAAGGTTATTCACCAGACACTTCAGTTTCTCTTCCCATCAGCCTCTCTGTAAGGCTTCTTACAACATGGCAGCTTACTTCCTCCAGAGGGAGGGAGGGGAAGGAGAGCGAGAGGGAGAGAGAGGAAGATCCCAAGATAGAGACCGCTGTCTTTTACAACCTAAGTTCAAAAGTAATATACTATTGTGAAAGTATACACTGTATATATAATAGTACAAAGCATATACTGTTGACCACACAGATTAACCACAGTACAGTCTGGGAGGGTACTACCAAAATGTGGATAGCTGGAAGTAGAGATCCTTGGGCCACCTCGAAGGCTGGCTACTAGCGTTAGATATACAGCTACACCTGTTTTATTTACTTTTAAAATTAGATTATTTGTACTTATGACAAAAAGTAGCACAATAAAACTTTGTGTATGCATGATTAAACAAACATTATAAATGGACTTAGAACCGCTTGTAAAATTAAAACATGTTTACAATGCAATAACTGGATTTATTTAGCATGCAACAAATTTTAAATGCTTATTAATGGGATATAAATAGGAATTGATCAGCTTCATTCACAATTTTAAATCTTGTTTTTTACTAGGAGTTACCTATTTGAAATCATTAAAACAGAACTATATACAGTTCAGATGACGTACATGGATTCTAGATGACTCAAATTCTTTCTATCAAGGGCAAATTACAAATTTCAGATTACTATGAATTCCAGCATTTACACCCTCTGTTGTAAAATTAGCAAGCTGTGAGGTTATAAATACACAAACGCACACACACACACATACACACAATCGCACACACAGATGTCTGAAAAAGACCAAAGATGGTGCAAGTAAAATAATAGCATTCTGTTATTTCATTCTAAAGATAAAAAGAGAAAAAAATTACATAATGCTAGAAGAAAATATAGTTACATTTTGCATAATATTTACATTTGATCAACCCATTATGGGAAAATACTTTAGTTTTTTGAAAAAGAACACAATACAAAAATTATAAGTTGGATAAATAGTTAAAAATTGAATTTACTTTTCCTCTTTTTAATTCTGATGAAAAAAATTAAATCTTTCTAATGGGCAAGATATGGAAGTATTAAATTTTTTTCACTGTAATCTTTGCAGGATCTTAGTCTCTAACTGTTTCATTCTCACTCCTTTTGCTAAATGCATGCTGTCTAACCAATAGTCTCTAGGGGGCAATGCCAGTCTAGCTGCCTCCCCTGTGCCCTGACCTCGGGTGAATGATATCCACATTTCCCCAGGGGATGAGTAGTTTGGTAGTTTTTATCCTCCCATACTCAGTGTGCATGCTAGGATACACATAACAGAGTGAATTCAAGCATATTTCATATACACACATAAACATACATTAAGTATATGAAGTTCAGTGTCATATATATCTAATAAATCACTTAATTTACCATTAAGTAATGACACTCTTTTTTCCCTACCAGTGTTTTCTTTACTAATAGCTAAAGAACATTCCTGCAACAACTTTCTTTTCTCAATTAGCCTGGAAAATGTTTTCACACCTTTTACCCTCAATCTTTCTGAGTCATATTTTAGTTGCATTTCTGAATCATTTTATTTTTACCGATTAAAAAAAAAAAACTGACCTGAAATCTCTATTTTGAAAAGCACGTTTGTTTTTGTTTTTGAGCGGGTTTTTTTGCTGTTATTGCTGTATTCCTGATTAGTTTGAATTAATCGTGACAATATCACATTAAACTTTCTTTTTACCATGCTTTTTCTTTGCCTCAGTTTTCTTTCTATTTTCTATTAACTGTGTGTGTGTTTTTCTTTTTGGCTTCTATACTGGTTTGGATATTTACATTCTTTCTACTTTCCAAGTGATCATTCTTAAATTTTTAACCATGTATATTTGATTCAATATGAATAAACCAAATTAATATTTTATCCTTCTCCCTATAAAACAAATACCTTAGAATTCTCTAAGCTTGTATTGTTATCCATTATTTAAGTTCCACATTTTAAAAAAAGGCTCTCAAATTTGTCACTATTTCACAGTCAATATTTATTTATGTGTAATCAGATGTTTACCATGATATCTTTTTTTTTAAAGATTTTATTTTTCCTTTTTCTCCCCAAAGCCCCCTGGTACATAGCTGTATGTTTTTAGTTGTGGTCCTTCCACTTGTGGCATGTGGGATGCCACCTCAGCATGGCCTGATGAGAGGTGCCATGTCCGCACCTAGGATTCGAACTGGCAAAACCCTGGGCCATCGCAGCAGAGCACGTGAACTTAACCACTTGGCCATGGGGCTGGCCCCTACCAGGATATTTTGTTCAATATTTCTATCCATACTTTTGACTCGAATTTTCTTTTCTGTGGTCCATGTTTAATTAATTCTTTTAATACTTTGTAAGAGGTAAACTCTTTTCTGTTATTTCTGAAAATGTTTTCAATTTTTCCATCACACTTGCATAATATTTAGCTGAGTGTATAATTTTCAGTTTACAGTACCACCTCAGTAATAGCATGACTAGGATCCAGCAGGCTCTACTGTTGATGGTAAAAGATCAATGATCAGTCTAATTGTCATTACTGTTTTATATCTTTTGTCTCTAACTGTTTTTAATACTTTCTCTTTGCCTTTGGTATTCTCTCCTTTCCATACAATATCTAAGAGAAGATGTGATTTTTTTCTTTTACTGACTAAAGATATCTTAATTTCTTTATCAATTTGTACTGAATTGAAGATAATTTCTTCAAGTTTATAACTATATTTCTAGTTCACTAATTTGCTTTCAGCTCTTTATTCAACCAAATGAGTTTTTAATTCAAGTAACTATATTTTTTGACATCTTGCTAGTTTATTTGTTTCTTTTTAAAGTTTAATTCTTTTTTTTCATAATGTCTTATTCTTTTACTATGGCATGCCTTTCTTTGACTATCTCTTTAACAATTTTAAACCTACACAATTTATAGATATATTCAGACTGAGTTTGGGGGGGCACCATCACTTGTGTTTCCAGCATCTCTTTACTTTCATTACCACTGTTACTGCTTCCTATGTGGTATAAATTTTTTGCTGTGAGCGTTTCTTCAGATGCTTTTCCTTGCCCTCATGGAGGCTCTCTAACAAAGGGACTGCATCATCTAAGCTTACACTCCCCTCGTTGTGGGCAGCACACATCCAGCGACCGGCTTTTGCAGAGGTACAAAAGCCTGGATCCCTTGCTTCAATTTTGGCCAACTCTGAAGTGCTTTCGGCCACTGTTCCAAGTGCATCATAGTTCAACTTCTTCCTCAGCACAGTCTTGCTTCCCCCTCGCTAATTCATAGGTTTGCTTCTAAGAGCCCTCCTCAACCCCTCTGCACGCATATCCCACTTTTAAGGGCTTTTTCCCAGGTAATCTGACTTAAAACATTGGAAAGTGGCTTGAGGAGGTAGATTTTAAAATGGGATTTTGGAACTGAATTACAGCTGGTCAGGTGGCGACGAGATTGCCATCATTAGTGAGAGGCTGAGTATGGGGAACCCCTGCATGTTGTATCAGTGTAGTTGTAAAATCTTTCACAAGTTGTGAGCTGGTATGGGTATTGGTGGAGGGTAATATGTGGATGGGTGTAATATCTCAAGCATTTGAGAGTTTGGGAAGAAGTAAATTTAAATTTAAATTCTGTAAAATCATATGACTTTCACTGAGTGCCATCAATACAATAGACAGACATTGAGGAAGGAGGATAATTAGTCAAAAATAAGGCAAAGTGTGAAAATCTCAACAGCCTCATTGGCAGTATACAAAAACACTTTCGTCTCTGCAGCTGGAAGTCTGAAAATCAGGAACTAGATTTCGTTAGACTTCAAACGATGTTAGATTCTAAACCCTCAAGTGTCAGTTTTGTCAAGATTAAGGACCTGGTTGAGAAGGAAGTGGATTCTGAGACTTGGGATGGGGACATAAGAGTTGATATGCTCAAGAATATGAAAACTCAGATTTACTAAACCTTCTGGATCAGCAGAAACAGCCCATTTATTCCTAATAAGGTTATAACTCCCCTCTTGCTTAAAGAGACTTTGTCTTACAAGACAGGTAGCACTCCTCTCTGGATTTACAGTCACCTTCAATGCTGGCCACCAGACCAACAACTAAGGTCAAATCACAATGTAATAGAGCCAGGAAACTGCTGGGCCTAAGTGAGGAGAGGTACTAGAAACTGAGGTAGCTGTAGGACCCAGCCAATGTGTACTGGTAGGAGCTAGAAGAGCAGATATGGGATAAAATCTTGAGAGCTGGAATATGGAGATGGAATATAAATTTGGATAAGACAGAGTTTATTGTTATGGGATTACTCTCTCTTTCTACAAGATTTAACACCCTGCATGCCCCTAGGAGATAGCGCTAATACATGGTTAACCTGACTCTTAAAAGCTTGGAAAAAGCAATTGACTTCCTGACATGAAGTAAAAATCCAAGAGCTACCATGGAAAATGGAGGTAGGAATAAACTGGCTCAGAGAAGTGACAAGCTACGGTGGATACAATGTGAAGGTTAGAAAAGCCACGAGCAAACTATGTTCTCTAGTAGAGACTAGAGTTCACTATTCACGTAAGTGATAAAGAATATCATGCAGAGAGGGGCACCAGCAATTTTGGGAAGCTCAATAGTGAATGTCTTCTGTGTTCCATGGCTTAGAAAAGATGACACTGCTACAAATACTGACTCCCTGATAGTAAGAGTGGGTGATAAGTCTCCAACATATTAGAGGCCAGGTGGTAACGCATAATCAATAAGAACAGCAAGGTCAGAGTGGCAGCCAGTGGAGACAGACATGTGGCGAGATATAAAGATGGTTACTAAAATCAAAATCCCATAGAGACAGTCAACAATGCTATTTCTCAATCTTTATAATCAAAACAATAAATTATAGATGATCTGGAAGTGGAGGGCAGCTGGTGCAATAAAAAGTAATTATCCTTTCTCAGATTCTGGACTTGAGCCAGTTTTCAGACCTGATATAGCACCAACTGATGGAAATGCCAAGTTTGCAAGAGGAAGGAAACTGTAATACCACTACAAGTACATATAGCTATGATTCATCCAATCCCCCTAACATGGCCTAACCTATGGCCAGTCACTTGGATAAAAATACACTAGAGAAATGGGAAGTCACAGACATTTCCAGAATTGTTGGGAAACATAGACCAAGTTGACATTGATACCTGTGGACTCAAAGTGTCATCATGGCATCCTTCATAGAGTAGAAGCGTGTTAGAACGGGTGACAAGTTAAATCCAGCCTTGTCATAACTATCTACCTTCCTACCAAGTCCGTGGACCCATTCAATGGTTGTTTCACCAGGATGCATAATTGGAATGGATATATATACCACAATTGGCAGAACTTCCACTTGTGTTCTTTGGCCTGTGGATAACAACTATCATACGGAAGAGATCAAGCAGCAGCATCTGAATTTTTCCAGCCTGGAGAGTAAACAAATATTTCAAAAAACCTCATCCTAAGGTAGCATTTAATGTCACCTTTAAATATCTAAAAAAATGCAAGGATGGTGGTCCTCATTACATCCCCATTTAATTCACCATTTACGAAAGGATCCATCTGGTGCTAATAAAAATCAGATGGATTCTGGAGGGTTATAGTGTATTACTGCAAACTCTGCAAAAGCTCCTAGTAGCCCCAACTGTAGCTGCTGTGCTAGATACAATATATTTATTAGAATGACTAACAAGGCCTCAGGAGCATGTATGTAGCATTTAGCCAGATGAAGGTGTTATTTTCCATCTCTATCATGAAGGAGGGCCAAAATAGTTTAGATGCACAGAGGAGTCCTAGAGCTAATTTAAATCCATCTTCCTCTGTCAGTCATAACATAATTTAAGGGACTGGACCTCCTAAACATCCTCTAGAAATTCCCATCAGTTTACAATTTCAATAATATTATATTAATCGGAATAGAGGAATAAGAAGGGGTGGGTACATTAGTGGACTTGTACAATCACTAGAAGGTGTGAGATAAACACTCTGAGAATTCAAGGGCATGTCACATTGGTGAAGTTTTTAAGGATCTAGCGGTCTAGGGCATACCAAACTTTCTTCTCCAAAATAAAGGGCAGCATGTTTGAAGTCTCTCATGTCTCCCACTACTAAGATGGAAACATAATCACTAGCAGGCATCTTTAGGTTCTGGAGTCAGGAGACTCCACACTTGGAATACTGCTTGGCCTCTTTTACTAAGTGACATGGAAGGTTTACAGTTTGATTTGAGCTCAGAGCAGGAAGGAGCTCTGCAACAGGTACATGCAGCCATTTACGACTCAGGAAATTCTAGTATTCAAAGCATCCATGTTACTCTTTGGTGGAGTTTGAGGCAATCCCCAAGAACAACACAGACCCCTATGATATTAGAAGAAATTTATATCATCTACAATAGAGAATTATTTGCTATTTGAAAGGTCACTGCCAGAATACTGCTAGGTCCTGGTACAGGCAGACCTGTTGGCCCTCAGATTTCACATGACTACACTGCCAGAACTGCCCGTCATGAACTGAGATCACCCAGACAATCCAAGTCATTATATCATGCAGGTCTACACGCAGTAATACATGGTAAAAAGTAATATGCCCAGTTATAGGCACAACTAGCATGAGAAGACTATATTATGCTGAAAGAGCAGGTGGCCCAGACCTCCATGTCATCACCACTGCTGCACCACCGCCTCTCCCTCAGTGTAAATATTTGTCAACATGTGGGCGCTTTACCATGGGAACCACTGGCCCTAGAATTTATCACTCTACTCAGAATCCAAAGCCTGATAGAGAAATAGAATGGCCATTGAAGACAGTACTGAAATGTCTGCTTGGAGGTGATACCGGGGAGAATGGAGCACCATTCTCCAGGATGTGATATACACTCTAAGTCAAAAATCATTTTATAGTACTGCATCCTCATGAGGTAAAATATATGTCTGAGCACCTAAGGTTTAACTAGGAGTGACTTTGCTTATCGTCATTTCTAGTGAGCCACTTGGGAGTTTGTGCTATCTCCAAAATCTACTATTTATGTCCATCCAGAGGTCTTGATTCCAAGAAAGAAAACTCTTTGAACCAGGAAATATAGTAAGAGAATCATTATACTTTAAGCCCTGCCTTCTGGCTGGTTATTTTGCCTCCTTGTACCTTGTGATACTCATGCAAGGAAAGAAGTCACATTCTGGTGGGAGTAATTGTCCCTGATAATCAAGAGGAGATAAAGCTGGACAAGTTTCAGGAAAGAATGCATTTGGCATCTCTCGGTATTTCCCTGTCCGTTTTTGATGTTAAGTGGACAAGTGCAATAGCTGCAGATTGAGAATTACATGGTGTAAAGGGATTCAGGGATGAGCGTTTGGGTTGCCCTAACACATTAGCCACCAAGACATTCAGAGGAGCTACTTAAAAGTGAGAGGAATCTAGAAGGGTAGTACAGAAGGGAGATGAAAAATATCAGCTGTGGCCCAGAGACCAGCTGCAGTTTAAGAGGCTTAGGGGCTATAGCTTGTTCCACTAAACTTCCCCTTGAAAGCATCTCCAGGAAATGAGCAAACCACATTTTGCAAGTTTCCAGACGGAATTAACCTTTCATCCTACAGCATGTAGACAGAGCAGAATAGGGATGGACTGTGGTGTGTGCTGTGGGGTGCTGTACAAATTCCCCCATGTTACTTTCAGGATGGAGGCAAGTATTCCTCCAGCAGCCAAGAGAATTACCTGCTGACAGCACAGAGCCTCGTTCTTTCCCACAAATTTTGCCCTGCTATACGTATCTGCCTATCCCAAGGTTATGCCCTCCTCAGGTGAATGTAGGTACACAAAGGCCCAGCCCACTACTTAGGACAACTCTGAAAGACCATCCTAGACTCAGTTCTCCTGATGAGTTGAGGCCTTTATTGTTACAACATCACGGTTCAAATTCTCTCCCTGTCTCTCCTCACTCCATTACATGTGCTCCTGACAGCACTCCGCAGTACACTTTCTCCACACGTAACTTGATCTCAGAGTCTGCTTCTTAGAAATATGATTTTAAGACAGGGTGAAATTTTTACTTTTATTTACTGTCCTGTGCAGAATGAGTAAAATTTAAAAAAAAAATTTAAAATGCGCGTGGGGTGCATTTTGAGTTTGAGTTTATCATCAAAGCCCTTTTCCCCACACTGAGAGCTCTAGGACATGGCAAACATGCTTCCTGCTTCTCTAAATCACTGGATAGAATATTTCTAGGCCAGCTACATCTTGTTTTGAGTAGGTACACTTTCAAGGCTTCCAGCTTTTATCTTCTCAGATTCATCTGGGTCTGAGAGATCATGTCTTTCATCCCTAAATAGCTTTCAAACTTCTTTTTCAAGGCTCAAGGTCTTGGAACCAGTTCCCAGAACTCTGGATTACTTGAGCAACGTCTCAAAGTTCTGGCTATGACAATGACTTTTATTCCAATGTTATTCCTGAGACCCATGGATTTCCCTTCCATTTTATGAACCTGGCTATCTATAAAAAAGTTTTATTACATTATATTATATCCAGACATCTTATACATTATTGACAGAATGAGTGACCTATATCTGCTCAGTTGGCTATGTAGCTGGAATCAGAGAGCTCTCCTATTCGGAACTTAGCATATAGCAAGTCATAAATTAATATTTACTGAACATAAAATAATTTGGAAAACATATTTATGTAAGGCAAGTGTTACCACTTTGACCCATTTCCCCAGTAGGATATTTTGTCAGAAAATTTGGTATTTAAAAAGACATTTATATGTGCATGCATTTCTTTAGTCAGTTCAGGTTGCTATAACTGAATATCATAGACTGGGTGGCTTATAAACAACAGAAATTTATTCCTTACAGTTCTGGAGATTGAGAAGTCCAAGAGCAAGGCTTTGGCAGATTAGGTGTCTCTCTTGAGGGCCTACTTCATGTTTTAATACTACTATCTTCTTTCTGTGACCCCCCATGCCAGAAGGCTGGGAGCGACCTCTCTGGGGTCTCCTTCATGAGGGCTGCCACCCCATTCATGAGGGCTCCACCTCACGACCTCATCATCTCCCAAAGTTCTACCTCCAAATGCCATCACATTGGGGATTAGGCTTCAACATATGAATCTTAAGGTGGCACAAGTATTCAGTCTATAGCAATGTATGCATGTACACTCTTACAAAATAAGATATTTCAAAATTTTCTTTTCCAGTGGTCTATAAAGTGATTTCATTTCTTCAACATGGTGATAGATTTCAATGTCATTGAAATATTTAATCCATTTAGTTTTGCAAACTATAAAAACAGGAGATAGATTCAGTTCTTGTTACAGAAAGTTTGTTTTAAAAAAACCTGTGGAAACAGAGTCTGACAAAATATTTTAGAGGACAATATGAAGTACTATACAGCAATGTTTGTTAGGCATTTATAAGAAAGGAAATGCAAAACTGGAAAGTTGATAGACTTTAGAGTCAGAAAACCTAAATCCAAGTTCTGACCCTCTTTCTTAGTTCGCTGATCTTGGGAATATCACCAAACTTAGATTAGCACAGGTCCCTCATGTGGGAAATGAGGCCAGTAACTTAAATCACTGACAGCATCATAAGGAACCAATTAATATGAAGATTGTGAGATCATTATAAAGCAACATGTGAAATTTTATCATCATTGTCATCATCCTATTAGTTATTATACTTATAAAACAATGTATAATTTCTGATATGGACAAATAGTGAGAGAAATTACCTAAAACTGTATGCAACTATAACTGTGACAGTTGAAAGGAGGTTGCTGTCTACAAATGGGGATGCTTTGTGCAAATTAATTCATTAAAATACCATCTATTAATCATTTGCATAGGTTAAAACATCATAGTAAGTAAATCCTGGTACTTTGCTTGTCCTCTTCTATAGAAATGCTTTGCTTAGATCTATGCCTTAAATACTTAAATTGTAAATGTTCATGGCATATAAGTACAGTAATGTTCATGAAATAAATAATTATAATAAGAATTTTGAGAAATCAAAATTTTAAAATCAAACATAAACATTTATCACTAATAACAGCTGCAGTAAGGCCTTCCTCTTCAACCAAACCCTTCCCCCACAATAACAGTTATAGTACTAAGTTGAAAATATGTAGAATTAGAGAGGCTTCAGTGATATAATTTAACTGCAATACAAATGTCTCATAATGGAGTTACCCTACAAATTACCTTACACACAGAATAGAGCCCCTGCCATGAGATCTGATCATAACCTATTGTGATGATCTATCTCTGAGGCTAATCTAATATGATAACATTAAATATTGAATTCCTATTTTGGCACTCCTGATTTAATGTTATGCTCACCAAGAAACCTTCTACTATGAAGTTTGGCATTTTCTACTCGGTCCCTACAGGACAAGATTAGGCATTGGATTCCCTCTTCTATTTTATTTCTCGCTGTAAGCTAATGGTATGATTATTCTGTTTAATTACATCAATCTTGGTTAATCTTTGATTATATCAGAGAAATAGAGCTTGAGGCTAATAAATTAGCTTGCCTTAGCCTGATATGAACTCTGGACTGAAGTTAAAGGATTAAGTTGAGGCTTAGAGGAAAGACCTTTCTGGGCAGCCAGCCAGTGTCCTCAGGTGTGACTGCATCACTGCATGCTCCATTCATATTTTCTTGAATGTTCTCCAAACAGGAGACTATATGATTTATTTAATCAATATTGATAAATAGTTATAGAGCATCTTCTCTATTGCAGAGTGATTCCAATCAGAGGCTCTGACTCAGACTGCTTACTGCTTATTGAGCCCTACCATATTAGAAAATAGAGAATTGGGGTCTTATTTCTGTGTGCTCTTTTAAGTTATTATTCTAATCTTTAAATATATCTCCCATAATATCATGTGAAAAGCCAATTGAGTTAATAGAAGTGAGGCACTTAGAATAAGAAATAATACTGAAAAGAGAATTTAATGCACTTAAAACACAAAAAGGCACAAAGTAAGGTTAGTTGTTATCATCACCATCACCATCTTCATCCTGTTATTATTATTAGCAAACCACTGTGCAAAGCACAAGGATTTAAATCCAAACATCACTTTTTTTAGGAATAACTAACTTCCAGTTTATTCAGGGACAAAGAAAGAAAAAGAAGTATAATTATAACAGGGAGAAACAGTTTTGTAAATTGCAGATAATAATGCCTACTACACAGAGTTCATGTGAAGATTAAATAGCATATGTAAAATTCCTGACAAATAGTGGCTACTTGGAAGCAGTTATTGTTATAACCAATGCATCCAGCTTCATTACTATGTTACAAAAAAGTCACTTTTTTTAAAAATTAATTTTTAGAATGATAGCCATAAATTGCTATAGTCTTGAGTATCCCAATCCCATAATAAGTCCATGTCCCTGGAAGCTGTCCTACACAACAGCATCACGAAAAGGAGAACAGGAACTGTTCACCAGCAAAGTCTTCTCTCTGCTGTGGCTGCCACACTCCCCCTGTGAAAACAGGGCTCTCACACACTCCTTTGCCTTCCCTGTGGTCAGCCATGATGATAAAGAGCCACTGCTTTCCTAAGGGCACACTTTTATACTCAGGTCTTAATCAGTGAGGAAGTGGAATGAGGTCTTGATACCCTGCTGCAGACCAGGGATTCTCAGACTCAGCACTACTGATATTTTGACAGGATAATTCTTTGGGGAGGGGTCTGTGCTGTGAACTGTAGGATGTTTGGCAGCAGCTCAGGCTTCTACCTACTAGAAGCCAGTAGTACCCTTGTCTCCTTCAAGAATGACAAGCAAAATGTCTTCAGACATTGTCACCCGTCCCCTGGGGGACAAAATTACCACTGGTTGAGAACCAGTATTCTAGACACATGTGCCTATAAACTTTTAAGTTGCTACTTCTCTCAATACCAAAGAAAACTGTTTAATTTCTACTTTACCTGAAATTCTGATACACTACTATCATTATAGAGTTTTGAGTCATTTGAAAAGTGAGTAATTCAGATTTGTATGCACAGGAAATAGTTTTGGAAGAACGTGGCAGTTGTTTTGTGGCTGGCAGGATTTTTTGAGATAGAGAATAGGTCAGTGGGAACAGGGTAGGAGCAGGGGTGGGATGGGGTGGGGTGAGGGTAGGGAGATTTTAGCCTGAAGGAACAGAGCAAGCAAAAAGAGGTGGATCTGTGAAAGCTCCTACATTGTTCCACGTATTCCAAGTAAATATGTATGATCAATGCTTAGGAAATGTAGGGCCTGCAGAAGGAGATAAATTTATTATTAAGCTTCAGAGCAAGACAGAGTAAGGCAAACTCTCCTTATTCAGCTGAATATGATCTATTAGGACCAAGAAATAAAAGTTACCCAAAGTATGTCAGTGATCTTCTCCAGGGCACAGGTTGATTCTGGTGTATAAATCAGAGTTAATACAGTTTGGTGCATAAGGAATGCTCAATTCTCTCCATCCCTTGTTAGACAAATAAGGTAAACATCAAATAACCAGGACTTACTGTAAAAGTTTATATTCTAATAATTTCGACCATTTACTGGGGACTTATGTGCCAGGAAGTTGCTACTTTATTGTGCTATGGAATACGTGGTAAATATCCTTACCTCTATTGACAAATAAGAAATGTGAGGCTCAGAGAGATTGGATTTCAGATCTTTCTGAATAAAAATTCTTTTCTCAGAGAGTGACGTCAGTATCATGGAGGAGTGAGCTTTCCTGGTACTCTCTCCCCTTCACCATACAATGAAAAGGACATTCCTACTCCAACAGAGGACATCCAAATGTAACACAAAAGATGTCTGAGAGACCCATATGGCCATATGATGGAAGGTGGAGAGGCTGGAGCCCCCCTCAGAGGAGGTGGAATGGGGTAAGAGAAAACTTCACTCCCTCTGCAAAAGACTGGGATTCATGACCACAGGTGGCCTCCTTGAGGGAAGGGATGGGGGAGGGGATATTCATTTGTGGGAACATCAAAGATCCCCAAGGGCCCTCACAGCCTAAGGGAAAGCCCCTACTAGGTGAAAGCTAATGTGGGGGTGACCTCATCAAGCCAACACCTCAAAAGTGCAGATAGTGAGGGCAGAATGAGAAAACCCTGAGAACATTGAGAAGGAAGCACCCCTCCCCACCCCCCCGCCCAGTGCCAGCACCAGTGGCTGGGATCTCATTAGAAGGCAGGGCTCAGAATACACAGCTCTTGACCCTCACGCAGTAGTATAGGCAGTAGCTGTGACCAGATAATACCAAGTTGTGCAAAAACAGAGCCAAGCCCTCTAGCACTATCAAAAATTATATTAAGTCTCGAGACCAGAGGGAAAATGACAAGTACCCAGAAATCAGTCCTGAGGAAACAGAAATAAGTAACCTAAATGACAGAGAATTCAAAATAGCAATCATCAAAAAACTCAGTGAGTTAAAAGAATGTAGAGAAATAATTCAACGAGTTCAGGAGCTACTTCACAAAAGAGATTGAAAGTATAAAGAAGAATCAATCAGAAATGTTGGAGATGAAAGACACAATGAAAGAGATAAAGCAAAATATGGATTCCCTGAATGCTCAAGTGGACATCATAGAGGATAGAATCAGCATAACTGAGGATAGACATGTTGAAATGCTCCAGATAGAGGCGGAGAGAGAATTAAGACTAAAAAGAAATGAAAAAAGTCTCCAAGAAATATCCAACTCAGTTAGGAAATGCAACATAAGAATTGTTGGTAGCCCAGAGGGGGAAGATAAGGAGAATGGAGCAGAAAGCTTGTTCAAAGAAATAATAGCTGAGAACTTCCCACACCTAGGAAAGGAGATGCAAATCCAAGTGGAAGAGGCTATCAGATCTCCTAAATATCTCATTGTAAAAAGACCTACTGCAAGGCATAGAGTAGTGAAACTGGCAAAAGTAAATGACAAAGAAAAAATACTAAGGGAAGCAAGGCAGAGGAAAATAACCTACAAAAGAACACCTATCAGGCTTTCAGCAGATTTCTCAGCAGAAACCTTACAGGCTAGGAGAGTCTAGAATGACACATTCAAATCTTTGAAGGACAAAAACTGTCAGCCAAGAATTCTTTATCCAGTGAAAACATCCCACAGACATTATGGAGAAATAAAAACTTTCTCAGATAAACCAAACCAAAGGGAGTTCATAGCCATGAGACACCCTCACAAGAAATCCTCAAGAAGGTCCCCATATCTGAAAAAGAAAAGGAGAAAAGAGTTACAAAGCATAGAGTAGGGAGATGAGTAGGTAGACAAAATCAGAAAATTGTAGCTATACATCAGAACAGATTAGTGAATACTCGAGATTAGCATTAAAGATAAAGCAAAGGAAAACACCAAAAACAAAGATAATCTTGTCATTTTAATCACAAACTCACAAAGCAAGAGGGAATAAGATGTGAGAAAAACATCTTAGGAGGGGAAGAGGAAAGGGACTGAGTTGATTTAGTCTAAGGAAATAAGAGGCCATCAGAAAATGGATTATCTTATATATGAGATTTTGAATACAAACCTCATGGTAACCACTAAACAAAAAAGCAGAACAGAGACACAAATAATTAATAAGGAGAAAACAAAGAAACACAACATAAAAAACTACATAACTCAATTGGTAGACCAAAATACACAGGATGAGAAACAAAGGAAATGCAGGAGAACTGGAAAACAAGTGATAAAATGGCAGCATTAAGCCCTCATATATTGATAATCACTGTAAACATAAGTGGATTGAATTCTTCAATCAAAAGACAGAGTGGTGAGATGGATTAAAGAACAAGACCCAACAATATGCTGCCTCCAGGAAACATATCTCAGCTCCAATGGCAAACACAGGCTCAGAGTGAAGGGATGGAAGACAATACTCCAAGCTAATAGCAAACAAAAGAAAGCAAGTATCGCAATACTCAGACAAAGTAGACTTCAAGATAAGACAGGTAAAGAGAGACAAAGAGGGGCAGTATATAATGATTAAAGGGACACTCCACCAAGAAGACATAACACTTATAAATATCTATGTACCCAAAACAGGAGCACCAATATATATAAAGCAACTGTTAACAAACCTAAAAGAAGATATTAATAATAACACAATAATAGTAGGGGACTTCAACACTCCACTCACATCAATGGATAGATTATCCAGACAGAAAATCAACAAGGAAACAGTGGACTTAAATGAAAAGCTAGACCAGTTGGACTTAATAGACATATTTAGAACACTCTATCCAAAAACAGCAGAATACACATTCTTCTCAGGTGTACACGGAACATTCTCAAGGATAGACCATATTTTAGGAATCAAGGTAAGCCTCAACAAATTTAAGAAGATTGAAATAATAACGAGCATCATTTCCAATCACAATGCTATGAAGCTAGAAATTAATTACAAGAAAAAAGCTGAGAAAGGGACAAAGATGTGGAGACTAAACAACATGCTACTGAACAATCAATGGATCATTGAAGAAATTAAAGGAGAAATCAGAAAATATCTAGAGACAAATGAAAATGAAAACATATCATATCAACTCATATGGGATACAGCAAAAGCTATATTAAGAGGGAAATTGTTCATGATGCAGGCTCACTTTAGCAAACAAGAAAAATCCCAAATAAGCAATTTCAAACTACACCTAACTGAATTAGAAAAAGAACATCAAACAAAGCCCAAAGTCAGCAGAGGGAGAGAAATAACAAAAATCAGAGCAGAAATAAATGCTATGGAAACAAAAAAGGCAGTAGAAAGGATCAATGAAGCAAAGAGCTGGTTCTTCAAGAAGATAAAGAAAATTGACAAACCTCTAGCCTTACTTACAAAGAAAAAAAGAGAGAAAGCTCAGATAAATAAAATTAAAAATGAAAGAGGAAAAATAACAATGGCTACCACAGAAATACAAAGGATTATAAGAGAATACTACAAAAAGCTATATGCCAACAAAATGGACAATCTAGAGGAAATGGATAAATCTTAGATTCTTACAACCTCCCAAAGCTGAATTAAGAAGAAATAGGTAATCTGAATAGACCAATCACAAGTAAAGAGATTGAAACAGTAATCAAAATCATCCCAAAAAATAAAAGCCCAAGACCAGACAGCTTTCCTGGAGAATTCTACCAAATTTTCAGAGAGGATTTAATACCTATCCTTCTCAAGCTATTCCAAAAGATTGGGGAAGATGGAATGCTTCCTAACACATTCTATTAGACCAATGTCACTCTGGTACCAAAGCCTTACAAGGACAACACAAAAAAGAAAAACTACGGGCCAATATTGCTGATGAACATAAATGCAAAAGTCCTCAACAAAAATTGACAACCCGAATGCAGCAATACATCAAAAAGATCATACATCGTGATTAAGTGTGATTTATACCAGGGGCATAGGGATGGTTCAACATCCACAAATCAATCAATGTGATACAGCACAGTAACAAAATGAGGAATAAAAACCACATGATCATCTCAATAGATTCAGAGAAAGCATTTGACAAGCTCCAACAGCCATTTATGATAAAAACTCTTAACAAAATGGGGATAGAAGGAAATTAGCTCAACATAATAAATGCCATATACAACAAAGCCACAGGCAATATCATACTCAATGGGCAAAAACTGAGTGCCATCCCCCTGAGAACGGGAATGAGACCAGGATGCCCACTCTCACCACTCTTATTCAACATAGTACTGGAGGTTTTGGCCAGAGCAATTAGGCAAGAGAAAGGAATAAAAGGAATCCAAATAGGGAGTGAAGAAGTGAAACTCTTGCTGTTTGCAGATGACATGATCTTATATATAGAAAATCCTAAAGAATACATCAGAAAACTATTAGAAACAATTAACAACTACAGTAAAGTTGCAGGGTACCAAATCAACTTACAAAAATCAGTTGCATTTCTATATTCTAATAATGAAGTTACAGAAAGAGAACTTGAGAATACAATTCCATTTATAATTGCAACAAAAAAATAAAGTATCTAAGAATGAATTTAACCAAGGAGGTAAAGGACTTATATAATTAAAAGTATAAGACATTATAGAAAGGAATAGATGATGACATAAAGAGATGGAAAGAGATTCCATGCACATGGATTGGAAGAATAAACATAGTTAAAATGTCCATACTAGCCAAAGTAATCTACAGATTCGATGCAATCCCAAGCAGAATCCCAAGGACATTCTTCATGGAAATAGAACAAAGAATCCTACATTCATATGGGGCAACCAAAGACCCCAAATTGCTAAAGCAATCCTGAGAAAAAAGAACAAAGCCGGAGGCATCACAATCCCTGACTTCAAAATGTACTACAAAGCCCTAGTAATCAAAACAGCATAGTACTGGTACAGAAACAGGCACACAGATCAACGGAACAGATCTGAAAGCCCAGAAATAAAACCACACATCTACAGACAGCTAATCCTTGACAAAGGTGCCAAGAACATACAAGGGAGAAAAGATAGTCTCTTCAATAATTGGTGTTGGGAAAACTGGAAGGCCACATGCAAAAAAATGAAAGTAGACCATTATCTCATGTCATACACAAAAATAAACTCAAAATTGATCAAAGACTTGAAGATAAGTCCTGAAAACATAAAACTCCTGCAAGATAATATAGCTAGTACACTCTTTGACATCAAACTTGAAAGAATCTTTTCGAATACCATGTCTTCTCAGACAAAGGAAACAAGAGAAATGGGACTTCATCAGACTAAAGAGCTTCTGCAAGGGAAAAGAAACTAGGATCAAAACAAAAAGACAATCAACCAGTTGGGAGAAAATATTTGCAAATAATATATCCAACCAGGGGTTAATCTCCATAATATATAAGGAACTTACACAACCAAACAACAAAAAAAACAAACAGCCCAATCAAAAAACAGGCAGAGGATATGAACACACAGTTTTCAAAGATATACAGATGGCCAATAAACACATGAAAAGATGTTCAACATCACCAATCATCAGGGAAATGCAAATCAAAACTACACTAAGATACCACCTTACAGCTGTTAAAATGGCTATAATCACTAAGGCTAAAAATAACAAATGTTGGAGAGGGCATGGAGAAGAGGGAACTCTTATACGCTGCTGGTGGGAGTGCAAACTGATGCAGCCACTATGGAAAACAGTATGGACATTCTTCAAAGAACTAGAAATAGAACTACCCTATGACCCAGCTATCCCACTATTGTGTGTCTACCCAAACAACTTGAAATCAACAATCCAAAGTAACATATGCACCCCTATGTTCATTGCAGCACTATTCACAATAGCCAAGACATGGAAACAAACCAAGTGCCCAACGATCGATGATTGGATGAAGAAGACATGATATATATATACAATGGAATACTACTCAGCCATAAAAAAGACAAAATCATCCCATTTGCAACAATATGGATGGACGTGGAGGGAATTATGCTAAGTGAAATAAGCCAGACTGAGAAAGACAAACACCACATGGTTTCACTCATATGTGGAATATAAACAAACACATGGACAAAGAAAACAGTTCAGTGGTTACCAGGGGAAGAGGGGTGATGGGTGGGCACAGGGAGTGAAGGGGAGCACTTATGTGGTGACAGACAAGAAATAATGTAAAACTGAAATTTCACAATGATGTAAATTATTATGAACTCAATTTAAAAAAATTCTTTTCTCAGAAGTCAGTGAAATATAATTAATACACCCAAACATTTAATGTTGGAAGATGAGATTCCAGTGGCATTTGGTAAGAACGTTTATTACATAATATATCAATTTGATTCCAATAACTTTGTACTCATACTAAGTCAACATTTGTTATGTAAAGTTAAAATTCTGTTCCCATATTCCACTTTGGCAGATCCTTAACAATACAGATACAATTCCATTTATAATTGCAACAAAAAAATAAAGTATCTAAGAATGAATTTAACCAAGGAGGTAAAGGACTTATATAATTAAAAGTATAAGACATTATAGAAAGGAATAGATGATGACATAAAGAGATGGAAAGAGATTTCTGATTTCTCTCTTTCCTTCTTTCTCTCCACTGCTCACACACTCTCTCTCTCCCTCTTGATTTCATTAGTGAATTAAAAATCTAGATGAATTCTGAACTTCAGTGTTTTATAATTCAATATAAAAGTTAGAAAATAAAATCTTACTTGCCAGGTATATTCGAAGACTACAAATTGATTTGAAGATGCATACATTTATTCATGAGTGAAATTAGTATTCAAGCATCAACAAGCTATAGTCTAAGCTCCAATTTAAAATATTCTGGCTGCACAATTTGTGAAAACTGAAAAGCACACTTTGTTTAAAGTGCCAAGAGAATTCAATACCAAACTCAGACGGTAGGATATTAGTCTTATGATAGATCTAAACTCTCAAATATAAGAATCACAAAAACAGAGGAGAAAAATGATTCAATTAGTAAAAAAATATCCTGTCTCACACTATAAACTACATCTTAGAGTGATGTGCCATTTCACAAACCTATAGTCACACAAACCTCCCATTCAGCCACAGAGAATTACTTACGGATGATATGCAGCTTTCTGTCCTCCACACTCTGACTCACTTTGCGTCCCCTTACCTATCACACTAAGCCACCCACTCTAGATATTTCAAGCCCCTTCCCTTCCTTTAAAGACTATCTCGATTGTCCTTTGATGTACCAAGGCTGTCTGTGTCCCTAGTTGGTAGTTCCCTTCCTTCTCTTGTAGATGTTTCAGCTGACTTAAACTTATATATCAATATCATTTAGATTCCTGTCAATTCTTTAGAGACAGGAATCACGTGTCACACACCTTTTGAATACTGACATCTGCTGGAACAATGCCTTGCTCATAGCTATGTTTAAGAAATGTTTATTGACAAGGATGTGAATTTATCACATATGGCAGAATATATTTTCCCCTCTCTTCCTCTCTCTTCTTGCCAAGATTTGGCAAATTACTCTTGGAATATAAGAAAAGAGACTCTCTTTTGGCAGAATATCATATGGAAGATGCCATGAAGGATTGAGGATTAGAGAGCATAAAAGTTTGATTATCTTGTTGGTGCCGTGCATTGAATGCACCGTCTTAAAAGAATCCATTTATACTCACCCTTCTCCTTCCTTATGAGCCACTGAGGCATTCAAAACTTATTGGGTACTCTGAGATCACCTTTTATCTTTGTAATCACCTCCCTCCACCTCGTTTGGTCCAGAGAATAGGTTTCTGAGGAGTTGTTTTCCTTGGCACTAGAAAGCCTTTCCTGCAACAGGAGGAAAATGGCACAAAAACTCCAGTAGAAAGAATCAATTATATTCAATTATGAGGGAAAATGGCTTCACCAGAGGAATGTTAGACTATACCCATTCACAGGAATATTTTAGCTACCATCACTTTTATTTGTAGTCTTTGTTCCTGCTTTCTTTCTGTTTAATTCTACTTCAACCAAACAATGCAAACAATTATAACTTGCCCCAGAGTTATTGCAATTATGGAAAAGAATGAATATTTCAAACATACCGTGTCAGTCCAGCTTCAGAGTCAGTGAATCAAATTCGTTCTCTGCCAAAACTAAAAGCCACTATCTCAACAACCCGCTGCTCATGACTGATTCAGAAATAAAGCATCTGTATTTTTGGTATGCTATTTCTGTTAGAAAACACAATGCCCTAGACAAAACACCTCTCTTTTTACTTTGTCAAGCCAATAGTTATTGAACACTATAACAAAAACAACAGTCTGAGTAAAATATTACCAAGGCATTAATAATTACTTTAAAAGGCTATTGAACTTTCCTAAGACTAATATTAATCACAGAGACAAAATAAACATAATTTTATGTATAAGCCAATTAAAAGTTAAATTCAATCATACTACAAATTAAGTCTTCAGCATGTACTAATTTCCACTTCTTAAATAGAAAGTGCTACATATCACAGAGAAAACATTTTTCCTATGAGTAAATTGATACTGTTCTTTAATCCTTCTGAAAAATGTTAAAATCATATGTGTAGATGGATGGATGGATAGATACACAGGTAGATAAAGAAAAGCAAGTATAGCCTGAGCATTTGATACTTTTGCATTCCTCTTATGATTTAAAAATAATAACTTAAAAATATAGTTTGTTAGGAATTATTTTAAGATAAATTAGATTTGAACAGTATTAACACTATTTCGTGGAAAACATGAGACTTGAGTGGTTCTTTAAGTCTAGACTGAGGCAGGGGAATCAGCTGGAGTAACAAATGAATGAGAATGACTGAGCACCAAAGATCATTGTGGACTGAAGTAAAGTGTGAGTTAAGTACTTCTAAGAAATGAGATTGGAAAAAAGTAGTGGGACCAGATTTTGGACAATGTGAAATCCAGGTAGAATTGTGCTTTCTACGTGGTGAAAATTATATATTCATTTGCACTTTAGATGCTTTCAATTCAGAATTTTGATTTAAAAGCATATGATGATTTAGAATTTAATAAAGAGATTTCTTTACAAGAATAAAGAAGGATGCTTGGAATACACAGTGGCAGGCAGATTTAGTCTTTTATTTGCATCCTAGCCATAGAAAAGTTTGTGAAATTAAATGAGCCGTTTTTGGTACTTCCCTACCCAATTTTCATTTCTCTAGTTCCTAATGTCCATAATATAATGTTTTTTTAATTGCTCAGGAGACATTAATATGGAAAATTTTTCACAATTGTTTATTCAACAGGGTTGCATTATAAGCTATGCATATTTCTGATGCCATTCCTTATTTCAAACTTAATTGTTGCTTGCAATGGTATAAGTAGAATATAAACTAGGACCACTCTTTGGAAAATATAACTTGCAAATGTGTATCAAAGTTTTTAAAAATTTTATACTCTCAACCAGAAATTATTTTTAGTCAGTCTACCAAAAAATTAATCTCATCCATAAAGAAAGTATAAAGAAATCCACTTAAAATATTATTTCTAACAGAAAATTATCATGAAAACGATCGAAGAGTTCAATACTACAATACTGGAAATACTGGATAAAATATGGTTTCATACATACCACTGGTTTACTTAGCAGGAAGTCTTTAAAAACATGAGGGAAAGTAGATAAGACATAGAGTCAAATAAAAAGGAAAAAGCATTATACACACACCCCCTAACAACAGCAAAATAACTCCTGTGGCAAGATTGCAAGTTAATCATAGCGTACTCCTTGATGCATTCTTACTGTCCTAAATTTGTTCTCATCCTCCTCGTGTAAACCCTACTATGTGGGTAGTTGAACAGAGGGATATATTTTCTACACCCCCTCAAGTTACCAGTCTGTAAATAAAATGCTCAGTCTTTCAGACTTCTCCCTCTCTATTGGTCCTCTTGGAGATGGTATCGGGATATAGAAGAGGAAGTTGTATGTCTTTCAAGATATTTGCGAATGAACAGAACTGGGTGTTTGGGTCACACAGTGCCTTCCAATGCTAGGCAGTAGTTCATCTCTGGTGTTCCTGGAGCTAAGCAATGACCACTGGCACATCGTGATTTTACCCTTGTGTGCTCAGCATGAATTTGGCTAGCCACATACAGCATGAATTTGGCTAGTGGGAATGAACTCTCTTTCCAGAGTTTCACATTGGAAGTAGAACCAGACAATTTACCTTTCACATCCTCCTATTCAAAAGTTCAGACTGGAATGCGCAGGAATTACTTCCTTTGTCTTCCTGTCTGATTATATCTTTCTTTATATAAAATTCTATGAGTAACCCTAAGGCCTGCTTTTTGATGTCATAAAAGAGGAAATAAAGACATTGAAAAAATATTTTCTTTTGTGCCAAAGCTTTGCCTTTGTTAACTTGATGCAATGTCTTATTTAGATGTCAAAGTCCTAATATAACTCTCTCTTCTTTTACAATCTTTATAAATCAATTCTAATTCTCCTTCAGGCAGGAGGAAGCCATATTTTGGTTAGATAATGTTCCTTCTCTTTGAAAAAGCAAAAAGGAAAAAGGTTTCTTAATGTTAGGGCTGTTACACCAATAGCTGACAAATGGTCATAAATCAGATGTGCTCTAAGCACTTTCTTTGAATTACATAATTCAATCTTCAAAGAGTCCATTGATAAAGGTGCTATTAGAGTCTTCATTTTTATTAGCCATTCAGAGATTAAATAAATTCTCCAACATGAATGACAGAGCTATTAGAGAGGCAAAACTTAGCCCTATCTGGCCAAGTTTGAAATCATAACAATTGAGCATACTCCCTTCCCAACAGAAAATAAAAATATAATATACTCTTTTAATAAATGCTTAGGTGCACAACAGTATATTGTTAACTAGAGGATCTATGTTTTATAGCTGATCTCTAGAACTTATTCATCTTATATAACTGTAACTTTATACCCATTGAACAAAAAGTCCCAATTTCTCTTCCCCCCATGGCCTGATAACCACCATTCTGTTTCCTGCTTCTGTTAATCTGGATATTTTAGATTCCTCATGGAAGTGGAATTATACAGTATTTGTCCCTGTGTGAACTGACTTATTTCACTTCGCACAATGTTCTCCAGGCCCATCCATATTGTTGCAAATGTTAAGATTTCCTTCTTTTTTAAGATTGAATAATATTCCATTTTATGTGTATACCACATTTTATTTATCTATTCATCTCTGAGTAGATGTGGAAATTTGGGTCATTTCCATAACTTGGCTATTATGAATAATGCTACAATAAACATGAGACCACAGATATTTCTTCAAGGCTCTGATTTCAATTCTTTTGGATATATTCTCAGGAGTGGGATTGCTGGATAATATTGTAGTTCTATTTTTAATTTTTTTAGCAACCTCCATAATGGCTAGATATAGCAGCTGCACCATTTTACACTCCCATCAACACTATACAAGGGTCTTGATTTCTCCACATCCTCGCCATTACTTATCTATTTTTTTGATAATAGCCATTCTAACAGGTATGAGGTGATATCTCACTGTGATTTTGATTTGCATTTCCCTGATGATTACTCATGCTGAGCATCTTTTTATATACCTGTTGGCCATTTGTGTGTCTTCTTTGGAGAAATGTTTATTCAAGTCCAAACTCATCAAATTGTATACATTAAATATGTGCAGATTTCTCATATATCTATTATATCTCAAAAAATGCAAAAAAGTTTTAAAAGGACTTTAAGAGATATATGAGAAATCTGCATATATCTATTATATCTCCAAAAATGCAAAAAAGTTTTAAAAGGACTTTAAGAGACTACATATAAATGAAAAGGGAATTGACCCAAATATTTACCTCTGAAGAACTGAGGTTTTGGTTGTTTGTATTTTCTCCTTTATTCTTTCTGAGTTCCCTAATATTCAACAAACAAATAACAGATATTGAAAAGACGTTTCTCAGTCTTTAAAACATTCAATTTTGCAATAGATATTGTTTGGCATAAATCATCATTCATGATGAGGATCATTTTAGGCTGGTTACTTTTAAAAACTGCAGACGGGAAGGAGGCTCCGAGGAGTAGAATTTACTTATCCTTTGTTAAGAGACATTTACATTGTAAATGAAATCTCCATCTGTAAAGGTGTCTTCCTCTCTGTACCCCGAAGAAGGGGGATGACCTTATCTCTAGAAATTCTTAATCAATGCCAAAGGCAAGGACTTAAGTCTTGTTTATTGTGCTTGTCTGGTAACCTCATGTAGCTGACTCCCCCACCACCAACATCCTCCTTTGTCTTTAGCTGAAGATAATATTTAAGGTGGTGGCTTCTGCCATTTACTTAATCCAGTTTGATTCTTATCTAAAAGTTATAAGATCACCCAATAACCAGACCCCACCGGTACTGATGCCATTTTAACGACTTTTTCACATATCCTTTCCTTTGTCTTGTAAAGAGATAACTCACATACCTATGCCTTAAATTTAGCCCTACTCTCAATCCATGTTTGCAGTATCAGTAGCAGCAGCAGCAGCAGCAGCAGCTCCTCCTTCCCCAGGGGTCCTGTCCCCATGCAGCAGCTCTGAGTGGCCATGGGTCCTTTCCGCATGCCAGCAGCAGCAGCTCTGACTGCCCATGTGTCCTGTCCCCATGCTATTCCATACTATTCTCTAAATAAAAGAGCACTACTGCCAGACCTTGAGAGTCCAAGAAATCTTTCTTTTGACTCCTCAGCTTACTGACCCCGCATCATTTCACATTTATAATTATTTTAAAGCTGTATAAAGAGGTACAGAATATCTGATTTAAAGTTATGACTATTGCTAAGATTTTGAAAGAATTTTGCCAAATCACTTTGAAGGAAGTCTATTTAATTCTCTCATCAACAGAGCATAAGCTTGCTTGTTTCACCACAGTCTCACAGAATTTAGCACTCTCTTTTTATACTTTAGCTAAGATAATTATTGGAAATGGTATATTATTATTGATAAATATATTTCTTTGAAGCTGAATAGTCAAGTTTAAAGCTAAGTTGCATATTAAGGATATTAACTCTTTCTCTGGTATCTTTTACTGATCTGGGTTTCTTTGCTCACTGTCTTTTAATTCACATTTTAAAATTATATTAACAGTTCATGTGTTTGTATAATCAGAAAAAGAATTTTTAAAAATATCAAAGTTATGTTCCTGTAGGACTTTGCAAATACACTTTCTTACCCTCTCCCTTAAATAACATTTATTAGCATATTCATAGCTATTACCATTTACTTGTGATCTCCTTGTAATTATGTTCATGCAGACTTTCATTGTATAAGCCAAAAGAAATAGGATACGCAAAAAAATAAGAAACTATGGCAGCCCAAAGAGGAGAGATTTTGTATAGCTGATACGTCTTACAGTTGAAATAAGCACTATAGTAAATGTAAGAAAATGTTTTAAGTATTCTGCTTGCATTAACTAATTTAATCTAGATGGCAAATTTTATGTGACACATATTATCATTCTCCTTTTTCAGAGGCAGAAACCAAGGCACAGATGTTAAAACAACTTTTTCCTAGCAGCAAAACTAAAAAGAGAGAGAGCTGAACTCTAAGTCTGGTCAGTCTGAAGTTCGAGCCTTCTTTTGGTTTTCAAACTCTTTCTAGTGCTATAAATTATCATGCTTTAACACTATTCCCTTCTCCATCCTATGGGCTGTCCTCCTACATGTTAAGTGGTTTAGGCAGAAGCGCTGGTTTAAATCTGACAGACAGGAGTTGATGTTGCGAACAAGAAAGCTTTCTGCATCTTTTAAAATTGATGTTGCATGTCTTTTTCACTTTTTCATTCTCTCTCTTCTTCTGTCTTGGGTCTCCAGAAATTTGTCTTTCTCTTGTCCTATTTGACTGATAGGCGGAACCAACTTTGTGAAAGCTGTTCAGGTAAGCAGACATACAAACCAGTAACAAGGAAGTGTCATGACTAGATTTGCATCAGCAGTGATAGGAAACACTGACAAGAACACTTTAGAAGCAGTCATTTGTGTCTGATGGTGGTAAAAAATCATGAGAAGGGAGCAATTCAGTAATCAAAATGCTGATTTCTCCTGACTGGACAGACCAAAACAGCGCAGTGATGAATCTCATCTTAGCCTTTCTTTTTATACAGATCTATAAAGTAAGTCGCTGCATTTGGATACAAATGTCTAGTTCAATAAGAAACAGAAAGAAGTGTAATATGTAAATATCAAGCCAAGCATAATGGCATCCCTGATTTGAAATCAGAGTACAATTTTACAAGTGATAATAAAACTTAATAACATATATTTCTTGATATTGAGGTTCAAAATTTCATTATTCAAATTGTCCTAAAGTTCCATTTTGATCTTAGACTGTTTTGACATGAGATTAATATGTTTTGTCTCAGTAATTTAGGATATCTTTCGCTTATCGTGTTCAAAAAGCCGTTGTCTATTATTCTTCCCATTCATCACTTACAACAAGGGGCTTTTATAATAACAATACCTAACATATATGTTCTTAGAATTAATTAATAGTTATAAGGGAGTTAGAGTGACACGTGACACATAGTCAACACAGGATTAATGTTAGGCAGTATCTTCATTATTACTACTATTTTATTGCATGCAAGATAATACAGAATGGCCATATAAGAGCTGATCTGTGCACTTGGACCTGTGAACTTTCAGGAGGCAAGAGGAATAAGGAAAGTCATGTAAAACAATGAGCACAAGTTTTGTTCCAAGAGCAATGGTTGTCAACATATTAAACTTAACTCTGTAGAGTTGGGGGGCAGGGAAAATGTTCTTGGAATTTTTAGCTACCTTTATCAGTTGTTGCCCAATCTCAAATTAGGAAACAAAATATCCTTTAAAAGGCATGTGGTTTCAGTTATCCTTCAATCAGGATAAGTTTTAAATTATCCCCAGAGGAATAAAAACATACATTGTTGAAAAACAAAACAAATCACAACAATCAAAAGCAAAACAAAACAGAAATCCAAAAAAGAAAGCTAACATGTTAAAAATCATTTCTTGTTCACAACCTACAGTCCATATGCTCAAGTCTATTGTGTCTTGATCTAAGAAGAGATGCAGAACAGATGGCATGTTGGTGGTAGGCTTATTTAAGCCAATCTTCTGTTAAGAAAGATTGCTGCTGTCCGTATTTCTGATTTATTCTTCCTAATTTTAATGTGCATCTTAAATGGCAAGTGTGACAGTAGAAGCAATTAAATATTTGTGGTATTCTAAATCTTGATGACCATTTATGAACATAGTTACTATATGAAAAAAAAATAGAGCTATTTTCAATGATGATTTTTAAATCCAGTCTGTCTAAAGTTTTTTCTCAAGCTCTCAAATGCTGGAAATGGGACTTATTTCTGTATGCTCTAGATGTCCAAGGCCAAGATTTGTTCCTGGTATTTTTGTAAAAGTACATCTTGGCTTTTTTTAAATAATCATTCTATCCTCTGTTTGCGGTTGTGTCACATTGACTCACTATACATCAGCTACTTGGGCAATTCATTTTTTCAAATATAACATACATATCAAATATATATTTGAGGGGCCAGCCCCGTGGCTAAGTGGTTAAGTTTGTGCGCTCTGCTTCAGAGGCCCAGGGTTTTGCCGGTTTGGATCCTGGGCGCGGACATGGCACCGCTCATCAGACCATGCTGAGGCAGCATCCCACATAGCACAACCAGAGGCACTCACAACTAGAATAAATAACTATGTACTGGGGGGATTTGGGGAAAAAAGGCAGAAAAAAAAAGATTGGCAACAGTTGTTGGCTCAGGTGCCAATCTTTTAAAAGAACATATGTATATAGGTATATTTGATATATACAGGGTCCCTGTAGGATCACAGTATCAACCCTTTCATCTCACAGTTTTGGTAAATACAGTCTACATATGGGTAAGTAACCTTCCCCAAACTCACCCAAAATTTTTAGAAGAGAAATAATGCTCTTGACACGCTGCTATCATTATTAGCACTTGTTAGGAACAGACTCAACTAATTATTAAGAAGGACTTAGATGATAGATTTTCTTTTCCTATGTGATATTTTCAACTTAGAAGCACTGAAAAAACAGAAAGAGAATTTTGTTATCATTTAGATGTAGGTTCAAATCTTGGATGATCCATTTATTCTGTGCATTTGAAAAACTATGATTCTCAACTGTTTTTCATATTTAGTATAGTTTATTACTAACTGTATAATTGGATTATTTTAAAAAATAAATGGAGCTATTACAAAAAATTTCTAGCACATGCCATCAATATAAGTAAAACATATTAGTTTTTCTATTTTCCTTTTAAGTGTTTCATGATGCATTCCTTTCTAAGATTTACATTCAGTTAATTTCTTATTTCCCAAATATACTAAAACATATCAAGACAAAAACAAGAGTTTATTTTATCTGCAGAATATTCTGTATGAAGTTCCCAGTAATCCATGATAGCTGCTTGGAATTTTATCTAAAAATTTTCATTGCATAATTTTAATTAATTTTATCTAAAATGATTAGAATGTATAATGTAAAATCCAAAGAATAATTTGGATATTTATATAATCAATTTTTCAAGGAATTATATATTTTAATAGTTTAAGACAAAGTTCTACAATTTTTTTCTCTAAAGGGCCAGAAAAGAAATGTTCTACCTGTGTGGATAATATGTCACTCTGTCACAACTACTAAACTCTGCCATTTGTAGCATGAAAGCAGCCATGACAATACATAAATCAATGGTGTATCTGGGTTCCAATTAAACTTTATTAAAAAAAAATAGGCTAAAACAATGAGATACCACTAGAAATTTATTAGAATGGCATAAACATTTTTGAAGACTGACAATATCAAATGTTCATTTTGAAAAGCAACCAAAACTCATTCACCGCAAATGGCACCAACACTTTGGAAAAGAGTTTGGCAGGTTCTTACTGAGCTAAACATTCTCTTAGCATATGGTCCAGGAATTGTGCACTTAGGTATTCACCTAATTGACTTGAAAACTTATGTTCATCTGCATATGAATATTTCTAGCAGTTTTATTTGTAATTTCCCCAAACTGGAAGCAAATAAAATTTCCTTCCATAGGTAAACGGAAGATCAATCTTTGAAACATCCATATAATGGAATGTTATTGAACAGTAAAGAGAAATGAGCTATCAAGTTGTGAAAAAACATGAGTGAATTGTAAATTCATGTTCTAAGTGAATGAAGTCAGTCAGAAAATTCTACATAATGTATGATTCCAATTATATGACAGTCTGGAAAAGGCAAAGCTGTAGTGACAGTAAAAAGAGGAGGGGGCAGGGGTTGAACCAGTGAAGCACCTGTGAGCTTTTAGGATGCTCTTCTGCAAGCTCTTCACATGTCTGGGGATGCTCACTCCATCTCAGTTCATACACAACTCCTGAGGAGAGAATTTCTGATCACACTTTCTGAAGAGGGCTTCTCCCACTTTGCGTAATTAATTTCCTTCATAGAATTTATGATAATCTGTAATTATGCTCTTATGTATTTCATACCTATTTTTTTGTCTGAGTATGTAAGCCTCCTTAGGGCACAACCATTATCTACCATTTGCACTACTCTTTTCTTAGTATTTGCTACATAATTTTTTTAAAATTCCAAACTTAAAGAAAATTTGCAAGAATTATGCGGCAACCACTTGTGTAGCCTTCACCTAGATTCACTATGTGTTAACAGTTTTCAACATTTGCTGCTTCTTTCTTTCTATGAACACACACACACATTTACGTTATTAGAAACGCTTGAGAACAAATTGTAGGCATCCTTACCCCTTACCTCTTCAGTGTGTGTCTCTTCAGAAGAAAGACATTCTCTTCTAATGACCACAGTACAAAGAAGACTCCAGGACATTTAATAATGATACACTACTTTTTTCCCAATAACAGGCTTTACAGAAATTTTAATTCTCCTTACCTAGAAATATGAATAACATTTTGTTGTCCTGTGTGTTTTTAGTTTTACTTACTCTACAAGTTATGAATTGATGGTTAGAAAAGAATAGGACAGTTGTTTTGTAGAATTCTCCTGTTTGGATTTATCAAATTTTACACCTGATGAGATTCAGATTTTGTATTTACATAGAATAACACACAACGGATGATATATTTTTACTGAATTGCATTATGAGACACTGGATGCTAGTGTGCTGCATTATTGGTGATAACTTTGATCACTTGATTAAGTTGATGTCTGCCAGGTTTCTCCACTGTGAAGTTAACATTTCTTCCTGGTAGCTTAGAAGTCACAGTGGTGAGAGAGCTTGAGGTGGTATAAATACCCCAGTCCTTTTCAAGGTTTTATCCAGTGGCTTTAACATCCATCCATTTTTCTAGTTATATTATTTCTTCCACATCTACTAGTTAGTATTCTCCTCTAAGGAAGAGCCTGTTCTCTCACTTTATTCATTCATATACTAAATACATCTGAAATAATTTGTGTTATACATATTATCTGCACATGAGAGCAAGTTTGTTTTTCAAAGAAGAAAGTAACATGAAGCATGAAAAAATGGCAAAGAAACGACCCAAAGTACATGTCAGGTATAAGGATAGAGAAAACTTTGTAAAAGTAGCAGAGAAAGTGTAACTGGCACAGAAAGTACTCATGTTTCTTTGTTGAGTTAATTATATTTGAGGAGAACAAAGACTTCACAGTTTTATAAAAGCCAGGGAGTACAAATTTTCAAGAAGTGTTTAACGGGGTCAAATATTATTGTTTTAAAAGATAATAAGGATACGAAATTAGCTGCCCTACTTATGAAGGTCATTGGTAATATATGCAAAATTAGAAAAGGGGTTAGATTTGCATTAGATAGGCAAATTAGATATTTGTGGGCATGAAAATATATTTGGAGCACCATCAGCAGAATCAATAATAAAGAATGAAATAGATTAAATTTAGACCAATTTTCCAGAAGATACCGTGGTAAAGATAGAGAAAACGGCCGTAGCTAAAATAAGTGAAATGAGGTGTTTGTGTTTTTAAGCAAAGAAAATAGGAATGTGTGTAATCAATGTCTGAGTGTCTATAGAGAGAATGTACCACAGGGAATGAACAGGTAGAAGGGAAATGTAAGAGCAAATCCTATGGATGTCAGGTAAGAAGTGAACAACGGCCCGGCACAGTTACAGTCCTCTAACTACTTCAGTCAACTGAGGAAGAGAGACTTGTAAAGAGTGTGCTAACATATCTAAGGAAAAAGCCCAGGGATAGTAAATTTAAATAGTCCATTATAGTTTACACGGTCTTTCTTTCAACTTTATAGTCATATTTATATCATAAATCATCTTATAAATACATAGTAAGGGAGGTACTATAGTCTTATTTTTACCTGTGAGCTGTTTCTTGCAGTTAGTTACAAATCATATAGTATAGATGCAGAGGAGCGGGAGCTTAGGCCAATTTGGGGAGGTGTGCTTGTGCATGCGTTGGGCTGGGAGGTGGAATCATGGACAATTTAAATTGCCTTCAAAAAGTGAAAAGTTTCTGGTAGTGATAGAATGTGGAAAAACACATTATAGAATTAGGATCCTGTGTATTGAAAGGCACGGAGGCAGGAACATGCACACGGTGTTTGAGGAAAGGCAAGTTGACTGTTGAGGCTGGGACATGTCTGCCTCTTTTCTGAGCTCCCAGGAGGCTAAGTCTGTATCTGACACAGCCCTCACAGCACTGCACCAGCCTCCTCCCAAGCTGCTTTGCCAGACTGTTCACTCTGCAAATAGAGGCTGTGTTTTCCTTCTTTTTATCTCTATTGCCTATCACAGAGCTTTGTACCTAAGGTGTATTTGTTGAATAGATGAGAGAAATGACAGATGAACCTGAAAAAGCAATTGGAGGCAAGGGCAAAGTTTCCAGCTTACAAAGTGATCATGGCAAAGAGGCACATACTTCCCAGTTGTCTTGATTTAAAAGGAGGCATGCATTTTAAACTTTATAAATTAGATCTATGGCTTGAGAATATATTTCCATCAAAATGTAAGTAAAGTGTTCAGAACTGTCTCCCTGCCTATCTTAAAGGCTTTTAGTGGATTAACAAGGCTGATGAATTTAGCTCAGTTTTGCTAGGATTCATTACTGATTGAACATGGGAGAATGTAATTTTTAAAATGATACCACATTAGAGTATACTAGTGCAACTAATAATAGTCTTGGAAGAAGGGAATTAAATTTTGCCTTCTAATCATTCTTTTAAAAAAAGAACAAGGCTACAGTTAAAATATGGTGATTAAAGATTATCATTATTGCTTAGCCTTTTCCAGGGTGGGGTAGGGAGCTGTAGTGGAACCAAAAAAAGAAAATTAACATTATGGCTGATCTTTCCGTATAGAATAAAGTAAAGACTTCAGTTTACTAGGATTTTCTGCCTTACACTGAAAAAAGTAAGAATTCACACAAAGGCCAGCATTTCAATCCATGCTAGGGGTAGTGAAAAGGATGGCTGGATATTTTAAGCTAAAATACTCCTAGTCCTACTAGGTGTGTTTTCTCAGCCTTTTGTACATTCCTGTGAAATGACAATGTGTGCTCTCCAACTGAGAGGCATTCCAATGCATCCAAATAAACACTAGCAGTTAAGAGTGCACATGGGGACTGAAAAAGATTTAAGCAGCTATTTTGATTATACTAAATATATACAAAGTCAGTGATCTACTATGATGAGAGAAAGGGAATGGCAGTGTTAAATGAAATGCTCATGTAAATGTGTAATTTCCTTTTAATTAAGACAATCAAAATCTTTCTAACAAAATATTCAATTTGAGATGCCTTTGTGGTAGATTTAAGATCAATGGAAAAAAAATAATGTCATGTGAACTGAAGAATAACCAAGATACAAGTGCAGTTACAACTCCAAATGAAAGTGATCAAACTTTTTCATTTATAGAATACTGAGTAATCACTTAGTAATTCAAGTGTTTCTAGAATTATGTTTAGATATTTTAGATATTACAATTTCTGATAGTATAATTCAAAGATAAATTGTTGTAATTTAATTGTGACCAAAAATATGACTTTGATTTATTAACAAAAAAGCAACCAGGATGAGTTTTTTAGGTTACTGTGATAGGTAAATTCTAAAGATGTTACTCCAAAATTCTCATCCCCTGGTTACTGAATCAAACAAATCTAAGTACTGCTGTGTAGGTACTTTGTAGATGGAATCATGATTGCTAACTAGCTAATTTTAAGGTAGGAAGATTATCTTTGATAATCCAGTAAGTCCAATGCACTCACACAAGCCTTAAAAGATGAGAATTAAGGTAGGAGAGTTAGTCAGAGAGACTCAGAGGAAGAGGAAGGCAGAGAACAGGGTGATAGAGGCGAGATAGATTTAAAGTTTGAGAAGGATTCAGCTCACCACTGATGCATTGAAGGTGGCCAATTATTAGAAAATTCAGGTAGCCTCTAGAAGCTGAAAATGACCTTTGGCCAATAGTCAGAAGGGGAAAATGGGTTCCTCAGTCTTAGAGTTGGAAGGAACTGAATTCTGCCAACAACCTGAATGATTCCCCCCCATTGACTCCAGTAAGAAACATAATTTTGCTCTCTCCTTATTTCAGCTTTGTGATACTTGCTGAGCCCATCTGGACTTCTGACCCACAGACATTGTGAGATAATAAATTTGTGTTGCTCTAAGCTGCTCAATTGTTGGGGATTTGTTATGGCAGCAATAGAAAACGAATGCAGTTACTATTTTATTCTCATAAGAAGAAGTATAAGACTTAGTTGAGAATTGTTTTATCATTGAAAATTTGTTGTTGCTAGTGACATGGAGTCAATTCTGACTCCTAGTGACCCTGTTTACAGCAGAGTGGAACCCTGCCCAGTCTTTTTGCACCATCCTCTCACCTTCTGATGCTCTATCAATGCTCTGCTGCTATTCATAGGGTTTTCATGGCCAATTTTTTCGGAAGTGGGTGGCCAGATCTTTCTTCCCAGTCTGTCTAGTCTAAAAGCTCTGCTGAAACCTGTCCACCGTGGGTGACCCTGCTGGTATTTGAAATACTAGTGGTAGAGCTTTCAGCATCACAGCAACAGCAGCTATCACAGTATGAGAACTGATAGACAGGTGATGTCGTTCCCTAACCAGGAGTGAATTGGGGCTGCAGTGGTGAAAGCTCTGAATCTTAACCACTAGACCCCTCATTAAAAATTAGGGAACTACACATCCTTGTGGATGATAACGAGAAGCTAATGTTATAAGAAAGAATTGATCATTTCTTAGGGCAGATGCTTAAACTGTAATTTGACCTCTATTGATTCATTCTTGTGTCAGGGAGCTCACTTCCTGCAAGATTATGTAATGTCTTTTTTTTTTTAATTGAGTAATTGATAGGTTACAATCTTGTGAAATTTCAATTGTACATTAATGTTTGTCAGTCATGTTGTAGGTGCACCACTTCACCCTTTGTGCCCACCCCCTACCCCACCTTTCCCCTGGTATCCACTAAACTGTTCTTGGTCCATAGTTTTAAATTCCTCATCTGAGTGCAGTCATACACAGATTATCTTTCTCTTGCTGGCTTATTTCATTTAACATAATTCTCTCAAGGTCCATCCATGTTATTGCAAATGGAATGATTTTGTTCTGTTTTGCAGCTGAGTAGTATTCCATTGTATATATGTACCACATCTTCTTTATCCATTCGTCTGTTGATGGGCACTTAGGTTGCTTCCACGTCTTGGCTATTGTAAACAGTGCTGCAATAAACATTGGGGTGCACAGGACTTTTGGGATTGCTGACTTCAGGCTCTTTGGATAAATACCCAGTAGTGGGATGGCTGGATCATATGGTAGTTCTATTTTTAGTTTTTTGAGGAATCTCCATACTGTTTTCCATAGTGACTGCACCAGTTTGCATTCCCACGAGCAGTGTATGAGGGTTCCTTTTTCTCCGCAACCTCTCCAACGTTTGTTGCTATTAGTTTTAGATATTTTTGTCATTCTAACGGGTGTAAGGTGATATCTTAGTGTAGTTTTGATTTGCATTTCCCTGATGATCAGCGATGATGAGCATCTTTTCATGTGCCTATTGGCCATCAGTATATCTTCTTTGGAGAAATGTCTGTTCATGTCTCCAGCCCATTTTTTGATTGGGTTGTTTGATGTTTTGTGATTGAGTTGTGAGAGTTCTTTATATATTAAGGATATTAAGCCTTTGTCAGATATATGACTTGCAAATATTTTTTCCCAGTTAGTGGGTTGTTTTTTTGTTTCAATCCTGTTTTCATTTGCCTTGAAGAAGCTCTTTAATCTGATGAAGTCCCATTTGTTTATTCTTTCTATTGTTTCCCTTCTCTGAGAAGGCATGGTGTCCGAAAAGATCCTTTTAATACTGATGTCAAAGAGTGTACTGCCTACGTTTTCTTCCAGAAACCTTATGGTTTCAGGTCTCACCTTTAGGTCTTTAATCCATTTTGAGTTTATTTTGGTGAATGGTGAAAAAGAATGGTCAATTTTCATTCTTTTACATGTGGCTTTCCAGTTTTCCCAGCACCATTTGTTGAAAAGACTTTCTTTTCTCCATTGTAGGCCCTCAGCTCCTTTGTCAAAGATAAGCTGTCCATAGATGTGTGGTTTTATTTCTGGGCTTTCAATTCTGTTCCATTGATCTGTGCACCTGTTTTTGTACCAGTACCATGCTGTTTTGATTACTGTAGCTTTGTAGTATGTTTTGAAGTCAGGGATTGTGATGCCTCCCGTTTTGTTCTTTTTTCTCAGGATTACTTTAGCAATTCGGGGTCTTTTGTTGCCCCATATGAATTTTAGGATTCTTTGTTCTAATTCTGTAAAGAATGTCATTGGGATTCTGAATGGGATGGTGTTGAATCTGTAGATTGCTTTAGGTAGAATAGACATTTTAGCTATGTTTATTCTTCCAATCCATGTACATGGAATGTCTTTCCATCTCCTTATGTCGTCATCCAATTCTCTCAGAAAGGCCTTGTAATTTTCATTATATAAGTCCTTCACTTCCTTAGTTAAATTTACCCCAAGGTATTTTATTCTTTTTGTTGCGATTGTGAATGGTATTGTATTCTTGAGTTCTTTTTCTGTTGGTTCATTACTGGAGTATAGAAATGCTACTGATTTATGCAAATTGATTTTATACCCTGCAACTTTGCTGTAGTTGTTGATTACTTCTAACAGTTTTCCAATGGATTCTTTGGGGTTTTCTATATATAAGATCATGTCGTCTGCAAACAGCGAGAGTTTCACTTCTTCCTTCCCTATTTGGATTCCTTTTATTCCTTTTTCTTGCCTGATTGCTCTGGCCAGGACCTCCAGTACTATGTTAAATAAGAGTGGTGATAGAGGGCATCCTTGTCTTGTTCCTGTTTTCAGGGGGATGGGGTTCAGTTTTTGCCCATTGAGTATGATGTTGGCTATGGGTTTGTCGTATATGGCCTTTATTATGTTGAGGTAGTTTCCTTCTATGCCCATTTTGTTCAGAGTTTTTATCATAAATGGCTGTTGGATCTTGTCAAGTGCCTTCTCTGCATCTATTGAGATGATCATGTGGTTTTTATTCCTCAGTTTGTTGATGTGGTGTATCACGTTGATTGATTTGCGGATGTTGAACCATCCCTGTGTCCCTGGTATGAATCCCACCTGATCCTGATGTATGATTCTTTTGATGAATTGCTGAATTCTGGTTGCCAAAATTTTGTTTAGAATTTTTGCATCTATGTTCATCAGTGATATTGGCCTGTAGTTCTCTTTTTTCGTGGTGTCCTTGTCAGGTTTTGGTATCAGCGTGATGTTGGCCTCATAGAATGTGTTAGGAAGTGTTCCATCTTCCCTAATTTTTTGGAATAGCTTGAAAAGGATAGGTATTAAATCCTCTCTGAAAGTTTGGTAGAATTCCCCAGGAAAGCCATCTGGTCCTGGGGGTTTATTCTTTGGTATGCTTTTGATTGCTGTTTCAATCTCTTTCCTTGTGATTGGTCTGTTCAAATTGTCTGCCTCTTCTTGAGTGAGCTTTGGGAGATTGTAGGAGTCCAGGAATTTATCCATTTCCTCTAGGTTATCCGTTCTGTTGGCATATAGTTTTTTGTAGTATTCTCTTATAATCTGTTGTATTTCTGCAGAGTCTGTTGTTATTTCTCCTCGCTCATTTCTGATTTCGTTTATTTGAGCTTTCTCCCTTTTTTTCTTTGTAAGTCTGGCTAGTGGTTTGTCAATTTTATCTTCTCAAAAAACCAGCTCTTTGTCTCATTGATCCTTTCTACTGCCTTTTTCGTTTCAATAGTATTTATTTCTGCTCTGATTTTTATTATTTCTCTCCTTCTGCTGACTTTGGGCTTCATTTGTTCTTTTTTCTCTAGTTCAGTTAGGTGTGCTTTAAGGTTGCTTATTTGGGATTTTTCTTGTTTGTTAAGATGTGCCTGTATTGCGATGAATTTTCCTCTTAATACAGCTTTTGCTGTATCCCATATGAGTTGGTATGGCATGCTATCATTTTCATTTGTTTCCAGGTATTTTTTTATTTCTTCTTTAATTTCTTCAATGATCCATTGCTTGTTCAGTAGTGTGTTGTTTAGTCTCCACATCTTTGTGCCTTTCTCAGCTTTTTTCTTGTAATTAATTTCTAGCCTTATAGCACTATGATCTGAGAAGATGCTTGTTATTATTTCAATTTTTTTAAATTTGTAGAGGCTTGCCTTGTTTCCCAACATATGGTCTATCCTAGAGAATGTTCCATGTGCACTTGAGAAGAATGTGTATTCAGCTCCTTCAGGGTGGAGTGATCTATATATGTCTATTAAGTCCAATTGTTTTAGTTTTTCATTCAGCTCCACTATTTCCTTGTTGATTTTCTGTCTGGATGATCTGTCCATTGATGTGAGTGGGGTGTTGAGGTCCCCTACTATTATTGTGTTGTTATTAACATCTTCCTTCAGGTCTGTTAATAGTTGCTTTATGAATCTTGGTGCTCCTGTGTTGGGTGCATAGATATTTATAAGCATTATTTCTTCTTGATGAAGTGTCCCTTTGATCATTATATATTGTCCCTCTGTGTCTCTCTTTACCTGTCTTATTTTGAAATCCACTTGGTCTGATATGAGAATTGCAACACCTGCCTTTTTTTCCTTGCTATTTGCTTGAAGTATTGTCCTCCACCCCTTCACCCTGAGTCTGTGTTTGTCCTTGGGGCTGAGGTGTGTTTCCTGGAGGCAACAAATTGTTGGATCTTGTTCTTTAATCCATTTTGCCACTCTGTGTCTTTTTATTGGAGAGTTCAATCCATTCACATTGAGAGTGATTATTGATGTATGTGGACTTAATGCTGTCAATCTGTCGCTCATTATCTTGTTTTCCTGTGTTTCTTTTCCTGTGTGCTTTAGACTACTACTGCAATTTCTTATGCTGGGTTTCTTAGATTTTTCCTTATCTATGATTTGTGACTCTGTTCTGTACTTTATTTTAGTGTCTACCTTGAAGTTTATATTTAGAATCTCATGTATAATATAGTCTATTCTCTGGTGGTCTCTTACTTACTCGACCAATACTGATTTAGACCCTTTGCTCTTCCCCTCCTAAATAATTATTTTCATTTTTTATTCCAACTCGTCTTATTCATTTGTAGTTAGAGTGCTAAGATCGTCCTTGTTTTGGTAGTTTCCTTATTTTTACCCTAATGCTATAGTTGAATATTTGCTATCCTGTTCTGGTTCTATCCATCAGTCTCCCTAGTCTGTGGCTTGTGTCCCCTTTCTCCCTTTTTTCTTTTTTCAAGTATGAGACCCTTCTTGAGGATTTCTTGTAATGGAGGGCTTTTAGTTACAAATTCCCTTAACTTTTGTTTGTCTGGAAAAGATTTAATTTCTCCCTCATATCTGAAGGAAATTCTTTCTGGATAGAGTATTCTTGGCTGAAGGTTTTTATCCTTTAAAGCTTTGAATATATCACTCCATTCTCTCCTAGCTTGTAGGGTTTCTGTAGAGAAATCCGCTGACAGTCTGATAGGGGCTCCTTTATAGGTTATTCTCTTTTTTTTTCTTACTTCCCTGAGTATTCTTTCCTTATCATTCCTATTTGCCAACTTTACTATTATGTGCCCTGCGGTGGGTCTTTTTACATTGACAAATCTAGGAGATCTAAAACCCTCCTCTACACACATTTCTCCATTGATCCCTAGATTTGGGAAATTCTCTTCAATAATTTCATTAAGCACACTTTCTGCTCCATTTTCCTTTTCCATATTCTCAGGAATTCCTATGATCCTTATGTTCTTACTCCTCATTGAATCCATTATCTCTCGGAGATTTTCCTCATTTTTTTTAATTCTTAGTTCTCTTTCTTCCTCTGTCTGGTGCCATTCAGCCTGTCTGTCCTCGATTATGCTGATTTGCTCCTCTAGATTGTCTACATGGGCATTCAGGGAATCCGTATTCCGTTTTATCTGGTCCATTGTGTTTTTCATCTCAAGTAATTCTGTTTGATTCCTCTTTATGATTTCAATCTCTTTTGTGAAGTAACTCCAGAACTCAGCTTGTTTCTCTATCTTTCTCTCTACCTCATTGAGTTTTTTGATTATAACTTCTCTGAATTCATTATCACTTAGTTTACCTAATTCCAAGTCCTCAGGACTTAATTCTGTGTTTTTATTGTTTTCCTTCTGGTCTGGGGCTTTTATAAATTGCTGGATGGTAGAGGAGCGGTTTTTTCCCATGGTGGTAGAATTCAGTTGCAGTTACAGCCTGTCGCCACTAGATGGGGGTCGAGAGCGGCATGTTAGCTCTCTGCCTTCGGGGCAAGATGGCTGCGCCCACTGGCTTTGTTAGGGGGGAGGGGCTGTTACTCACACTCACGGGTCTGGGTTCAGATCAGTTCTGTTCTCTGGTCTCCCAAGGCCCTTGATTTATTGGGTCCCCGCGGACGGAAGCTTTCCCCCCGTCAGCGGGTCTCCACTGAATCAGCGGCAGGAGTCCTGGATGATCCCCCGATCACGCGGCCCCTCCCCCGCTCCTTCCTGCCCCACGCCGCAGCGATCGCAGACTCTAGGGGAGGGAGCGATGTTCTCTCCTACCGTTCCAGCGCCTCCAAAGGGGTAAAGCTATGTTTATGATCTCCGCCTTCTTGGTATTGTAGGTCTCTAACGAGTTGGCATTATGTTTATTCTCTGAAATTCAGTTCTTCCAATCTTTTGTTGTATTTTGGAGGGGAGAGAATCCCGGGTCAGCTCACCCTGCCATTTTGCTCCGCCCCTTCCTATGTAATGTCTTTTGAGAACCTACAAGTGCTGTTCTCATAGGCCATGAATTTTTACATCATTCTTTCTGGGCAACATTAACTAATTTCAAAATGTTCCCTGAAATATGTACTGTGTTTGAAAGAGAGATGAGAGAACGATGATGCTTACTTTTTAGACATAACAAATTATGACATTTTTTGTCAGTTGGTGGTTGCATTTACCAAGAATTTTTAGCAAGTACAAAGTAGAATAGTGTGTTGCAACAAGTATAGTACATAGGGAATAAACAGCATTTTATTAATGTATTTTAATGTGTATATAAGCCTTATACCTATGCTGGGAACAAAGTTCTTGTAAGTAGAGAATTTTTCATTGTATCTTAACTGTTGTCTGTTCACTTTAAATTGTACAATGAGCACTTTAGCAACAGAGACCTGGGTTAGACCCTGAGCTCTGCTATTTACCACTGAGTGACATTGGACAAGATGCGGAACCTTTCTATGGTGCTGTTGGCTCATTTGTAAAATGAAGAATGATAATAGCTCCTTCCCTGAGTTGTTAGTAGGATTAATTAAGCTAATGAATATAAAGGGATTAGCACTATGCCCACCATGCAGTAATCTAAGCATTCAATAAATATTGTTGGAAGAATAAATGGTGACGATCATCATCATCATCTATTTTATAAGATGCCACTAACCTATAAAAGCCCTCTTTTTTCTACTGTTCTCTTACCACTGTTGTTTACAGAGTTCCTTAATTTTACACAGTTGTAAACAGAGTGGAGATAGACTTTTGTATTGGTTTCCTTTCGTTTATTGTGTTGACTTATACCCTTTACAAATTGTTGATGAAGCAATTTACCTCCAAGTTCCCAGTTGTTGGATGGGTAGTATAATTCCAATTATTTGTATTAAAAACATTCTATGATACATATCTCTGAACATATACCATTTTCTAACTTTTAAAATTATATCCTAAAGGTAAATTGCTAATAGGAGACTTTATGTCTTTAAAAATATAATGCTTGATTGCTTTCCCATTGCTGAGGTGAATAATATTGCTAAACTTCTCCCTCAACTATGCATGCTGTAATTTACATTTTTCCATAAGTATTGGCTTTGTTTATTTTACAGGATTTTGTTTATTCATTTTACAGGAGTTTGCAATTATCACGTAACATTTATATTATTCTTGTTGGAAACAGATTATTTATAATTTCTTATATATTTGCATAAATATTTATATATATGTAAACTTTTTACATAATTATGTGAGTGGTTTTTCCAAGTCTATTTTTATTTTTACAATTTTCACTCTGTGAAGGTTTTACAGTCTTATGTAATCCAATTAGTACATCTCTTCTTTGTGATTTCATAATTGTTTCAACATTTAGACAATTATTACTGTCACAACATTAATCCAATTAGACTTCAGTTTTATTTCCTGCTTATTCTTCTAATTTTATCTTGCATCTGTTTATGTGACCCTTTATATCAGCTCTAATAGAACATGTTTTGACAATGGAAATGTTCTATATCTGCACTATCCAATGAAGTAGTCATTAACCAACCATAGTTGTTGAGCACTTGAAGTAAGACAAATAGCACTCTGTTGAAACCCTTGTCTCAATAAACATATTTATAAATGCAAAAATTAAAAAAAATATGTGATTTGTACTTTCCTGATACCAATGACATAATTTTCCCCCCTTTTGGAATAGAAAAAAATGTTACGTAAGGCTGCTTATATCTAAAGTTATACACCTTAAGCTTATATTGATAAAATTCTAGCTTTTTCTTCATTCCTTTGTCATTTACAGAAATACTCAATGTGCCTGTTATTGATCTATATGTGTTCTCTTTCATTTATGAGATATATGCTGATGCATAATTATGAAATTGTGTATGCTTCATAATTATGAATATATACTTTTCATACATATGTGTGTTTATATATATATACATTTATATGTTTACACCTATATATCTATTTCTACCTGTCTAAGAAAGAACAGTGATACAGAGATCTCTTAACAATTCAGATATTCCAGAATAAAGCAAGGATTTCATTAAAAAGAAAGGACTATTCTAAAGTGGGTGTCACACATGAAATCCAGTATGAAAGAGTGCCCAACCATATATATTGCAAGGAAATGAGACAGAAAATTGTTTCAGTAGGAGAACAATATGCACACCTAATCTGCTATCACAGGGGATGAAACCTCTGAATAAATCTACTAATTATAATGAACCCATAACCAGAAACAGCAAGGTAAGTACTGAATGAAGAAGGAAATCCATCTTTAAAACTAACACTGTCCTTGCTTCTATCCTTGTCTTTGACCATGGGACCTTAACATTTTTCTCAGCTTGATTAGACTTTCTCAAGCTTCTTTCCAAATCTAGGAGCCTGACCTCCCTTTTTCCATTGCATTTTCTTTAGAAAACTTGTAATTGTAAATTCTTTCTCTGCCATTTTGAGATGTGAATCTTTTAAAAGCATCTTGCCCGTTTTACAATCCAAGAAAGTCTTTCTCAAGGACCTGGGAGCCATCCCTTTTAAATGTAATCATCAAAAGAGGTGGCATGTCCATCTTCCCATTCCTGGAGGTGGGGGACACATTGTTCCAAGTTGTAAAATTATCTCCCATCATGAAGATATGAGAATGGTTACTTGTCCTTTGGATAAGGCCAATTAGCAAACACAGGTGGACTATGAAATATCATATCACTCATGTGTAAGCCCCTTTTATAGCTTTCCATTTTTATTTTGATAAATTTTAAATTCTAGAAAATGTCCTATATGATGTGACTTCTGATTGCTGATCATACTCTCCTACTAGTTGTTCTTTGGGCTCGAGGTCCAGCTCATCTCAAGGCCCTCACAGTTACTGGGACTCTATTTCTCTCCCTATGTGTATCTCCAAATATGCACACACATTCCAGTTAACAGCACCTGAACTGACTAATTTCTAATTATCTCTCTTGTCTCAGGTCAGATATAAGTTCCCCAGAATTGTCATCCCCAAATCCTCTTTACCAGGTCAGTCCCATCTACTATTTGTTTTCATAACCATAGTACTTTTATTCTCTACTACTTATCACGTATTGCAATGATAATTTTTTTGTGATTATTTAATTAATATCTGCGTCACTTACTAGACTGCAAACATCCAGAGAAGAGGGATTGTGTCTATTTTGCTAAACATTTTATCCCACCATAGGCTGTCAAATATTTATTGAAAAAATACATCTCCATTAATTTCTATTTATAATTTAAAATTTCCACTAAAGTGCCTAAAATTTATTCTCAGTCAGTTTGAGTCTTTTACTCGTTTCTCTCCTACATTGCATCTCCATTCTGAGGGGTTTTACATGAAAAACAAAGTGTGACAACTGTGGGAGATGTCACCTCTGCCACTCTTTCTTCTCCATTCTAGACTGAAAAGTTTCTTCTTCCTTCGAGTCCTTGATAACTGATCTAGTCAAGCTGGTAGCTGCTGAGGCAGCCTTCATTCATCTCCATGAGCTTACTTTCAGGTCTACCACTTAAAAATATGGGAAATTTCTGCTTATTTTAGGCTCTCTTGCCTCACAGATATCACTGACAGTTGTCCTTTGTGCTTAATCTCATTATGCAACCATATGATCCCAGGGCTTTGCCTGGAAAATGCATGGAAGGTCTCTTTTATTAATGAACCATCATCCCTATTTTGTTTTTGTCCTACCAGGAGAATCATTTCCTATTTCTAAGGGAATGCACTCTCTCTCTCTCTTTCACTCATGTGCTCTATCTCCCTCAGTTAATGAAATTAGTTGAGAGTAAATATTTCTACAATATTGTTTTGCCAGCATAATATCCATGATGGAAACTAGAAGCCTTTTTTATATTCCTGACTAAGTCCTTCTCTGGTTCAGTGAACCTGAGAAAGGGAAAAAACCACATGCTTAATAGTGGGAATTGGGGGCATATGCAGTGGAAGTGAAATAATCACGTGGGAAAAAAGAAAACCTTATCCTGCTATTTACTTATTCTAAATACTAGATAACATATGGTCTTACACCATTTTATTGCTAGAAAGAAAACATTAATTCATGTGGAAAAATTAAAGGCAAATTTTGTCTATTGGATTTAGTGTGTCTCTAATAATGGGTACCCTCTTTAGAAAGCATAAAATCTAGAAAGGAGTGGGAACTGAGGCTTCAGCTTTGAGCTGTCTTTCTGTTTCTCTAAGAGACTTATCTTTACATTTTAAAAAACTGCCACCTTGTTTTTACAAAAAAATCACTCTAATAGGCATCTTTGTTATTCAAAGATAAGTTAAAGACTATTATGAAAAGTTTCAAGATAATAAAGACTTAAATTCCTCTGCATAATAAAGGGTTTTCTTCATTGTAGAAGGATTTTTATCTTTGCAATTTATGCATCCTTTATCAGATGTTAGAGGAAAGTTAAAGTAGCCACAGGACAATGGCAAGAGTGAAAAGGGAGTCACCTCTTGTCAAATGAGAATTCAGCAGGGAACACACTTGTGTGAAACTCAACTGGTGGTTATGGTCCATGCTGCATGCTTCAGACTTTGCAACTAGGACCAATGAGAAGGATAAATATATTCTAGTAGATTATCCTGGGCGTAGAGGCAGAGGGATGAACAGAAGATGATTGAAATAAAAGAGTACCTAAGGGATAGAATTCTTTTTCCTGAGGAGAATAGACATTCCAACTTCCATCCTGAAAGGAAGAGATCCATGAATGGTGCTATGGACTAAATTGTGTCCTCCCAAAATTCATGTTGAAGCCCTAACCCCAGGTGTGACAATATTTGGAGATGAGGTCTTTGGGAGATAATTAGGATTAGATGAGGTCATAAGGGTGGGGCCCTCTCAATGGAGTTAGTGCTCTCACAAAAGAGGCAGAGAACTTGCTCTCTCTCTCCCCTACCGTGTGAGGACGAGTGAGAAGGTGGTAGTCTATAAGCCAGGAAGACAGCTCTCTCCAGAAACTAACCATGCTGATACCTTTATCTTGGACATAGATACTTCCAGAACTGTGAGAAAATAGTTTCTCTTGTTTCAGCCACTGAGGCTATGATACTTTGTTATGGCAACTCTAGCAGACTGACAGATTGTGAGATTTGAATTGATGGACGTGACTCTATGGAGGAGAGAGATAAGGAAAACTCCCACTATTCAAAGGAACAAGGAAAACCATTCTAGGGACTAGACACCGAAGAGATGAGGACTACTAGGAAAAGAAACTTCATCAAGAGTCTAAATATGTGTGTGTATGAGTGATATTGTAATTCATTTATTTCAAACATAAGCCTTTTGTAAATTCTTATTAAATGCGACCAGTTCTGCTAACGTTGTGGGGAAGTAAACGATATGTCCATTTCTAAACTTACCGTGAAAAATCAGCAGGCTAGAAATCAGAGGAGATAAAGCATGGAGTGCTCTGTAAACGTGTTTAGGTGCTGGCTGATACAAGGTAGTTGGATGAGGGAGAATGCAAATCTCAGGTCAGTTCATGTTGCATGCAATCACTCATCATGAACTTACTGACAAAGATAAGGTGAAACTTGAAAGGGACTAGATTTTCTGTCGACAAGTGAAATAAGATAAGAAGAGTGATATCTAAAACTGAAGAGGCCCAGAATTTCTGGATCAACAGGCAATGATCTCATTATTTCAGATCTATGAGGCATTCTATCCATGAAGTGAAAGAATCAACCTATTCTTGGCATTGCTCCCTGACTCAGAACATGAGCTTGAACTTCCCAGTCTGGGTTTCCCTGATCTGATTTATAACACTGTCACCTAAGTATAATTTTTAAAATAGCGGAGTATTTTTTCCTGCCGACAAAGTTTTATTTCTTAATCAAATGAATTGTTAAAAATAGATAACTATAGAGTAACAAGAAGCTCACAGATTTTAAAAGATTATTTTGAGCTGTAATAACTGGCCAGCCAGGAAAGATTACCTGACACTACATTAATGCAAATACAATGACAGAGCAATTCTGTTAATACATAGAATAGATAATGTGTAAACATAGAGGAAATAGACTGAAAATATGCAGTCAGACATACTGAATTATTCAGAAAAATGGCAATACCGTGTGAAGAACTTTTGGGAACAGCATTGAATTTTTCAAGGAAATGTTCATTCGATTGTTATGTTGACCCAGAAAAAAACAACAACAATAAACAAACAGGCAGCTGTAATGAAGCCATAAAGTATATTTCTCCTCCTAAACATTTTTCTTTGGCCAATGGAACATTTGGAATAAGAGTCATATTCTAATTCTACTTCTGACAATCAATTTGTCTCTTACTGGTGAGAATAAACAGAATTTGTCAAACCTACTGGACTGATTCCATGCCTTCACTCTGAGGCCATGTCTAGAGGAACAATTGCTAATGTAATTCAAGCAGGAAACCATCTTTAGTCAAGTTAGACATATTCCCATAATACACTAATTTAGACACAACTATAAAAGAGATTTTAAGCCTGACATCTCAATATGGATCAATACCATTATCATATCTCTGACTAATAAAAATTCTCATTGAGATTATATGACTCATGAGAATTTAAATAAATTAAGATCATAAGTAATGATAAATTCAAAAAAGAACATTTAGGTTATAAGCAAAAGAAACTTTATGTATTTATTTGCATTTTAAATAACCAATAATACACCTGACATTATATTTCTATTTTTCAAAGATAAAAGGATATTTAACCAGATCACATTACTTATACTTACTGAAGCAATTAGATAAAAGAAAAAAATGGTATTAATGTAAAACTGGCAACATTTTACTCTGTTGTAAAAAGGAAAAAAACTACAGAATACACTGAGATTTCTATATAGTATCATAAAGTTAACATCATCTTAAAGCAAAAAATAAAGTTTTAAAACACTAGATTTTCTTAAATGCATTAAAAATTACCAAATAATGTGATAGAAAAAAATTAACTTGACGTCATTATAGTGGTACAAGATTCTGGTTTAGGTGGGGAAGCCTCTAATAAAATGCAATTAAGTTAATATTTAAGAAATTAAATAAAATCATTCAATATGATGAGTGAGAAAGGAGTGGAGTTTAGTATCATTTTTCCTTTTAATATCTTATATTTGCTAGATGAAGTGCATTGCAATTTTTCTTTGCAATCATACCTAAAACTCATTGGAAAAATGCTAACCCTATTTCACAGAGGAACACAACAGAGGTCAGAGAGGCATTCCATGCCAAGGGCATAGATATTACAAGTGATGATGTCAGATTTGCAACCATAGGTTTATCCTCAGTCAAATTTCATCTTACTTGTTGTACAACACACTGTGCTCAACTGTGGGCATTAAAAAATAGTATTTGCTTTCTTCTATATCAGTTTTTATCATGCCCTAATTGCTTTAAGACCAATAGCAGCTTGAGTACTTGGGCTACATTTTGTGCTCTATTTAATTGTTCATACCGTGCAAGATTTTAGGCCCATAGAAATGGCTCAACAAATATGTGCCATGAAAAGTTTAGAGGATGTGTAGCTTAAGGAAATCACTGAAAGCCATAGAAAATTTCATGCTAAAAATGTCATAAAACAACTTTGATGAAACAAAGCACGCAAGTAAATGTGCTCGTGAATTTTACGCATTTGGAAAGAATAGCACAATGATAAAAAATGTTTTGAAGAAAAGAAACAAAATTATTCTCATAGGCGACTATTAGCCTTTGTAAAATTTACGGAGAAATTTGACATAGTTTCTTCTTTCTATAGTAAGTATACTGTCCAAAGTTATTGCTGTGTAATCAAAGTGAGCAAAGAGTGTGAGCAAAGAGTGGCAAAATCTCACCTCTCCTTTGAGTCTGAACTAAATTGATCCCCTATTTACTCAACAATGTTCTTCATGAAGAATAAAAGCCATAAAGGCCATAAAGATTGCAGGAGAGGTGACAAAGTTTGGAGAGAAAAAATAATACTCATTTTGCAGGCTTAACAGTAAGCCTGAGAGTGATCCAATCTTTAGGAAGCAAATCAGCACAGAATGAAGAAAGCATTTGCAAATAACATATCTGACAAGTGAGTGATATCTAGAATGTAGGAAGAACTCCCAAAACTCAACAACAATGAAAACCCAATTCAGAAATGGGCAAAGAACTTGACTAGACATTTCTCCAAAAAAGCTATGCAAATGGTCAATAAATACATGAAAAGAAGCCCAAAGTCACTAATCATTAGGGAAATGCAAATCAAAACCACAATGAGCTAACACTTTATAGCCATTAGGATAGCCATACGATGTGTTGGCAAGGCTGTGCAGAAATGAGAAGCCTTGTACATTGCTGGTGGGAATGTAAAGGGTGCAGCTGCTGTGGAAATCAGTATGATGGTTTCTCAAAAAATTAAACATAGAATTAGTTTGTGATTCAGCAATTCCACTTCTGGGTACAGAAGTCGTTTTCATTTTAGCTATTCTAATAGATAGTGATATTTCCTTGCAGTTTTAATTTGCCTTTATTTATTCAAATACATTTTTCTATCCATCTCTCCCCTGTCCTTCAGGGGATTTTATTGCACTTATGCTTTTCTCAATTTTACTGATTTTTATACTTTTTTAACTTTTCATAAAGTTTCTCTTATGTTTTCAAGTTCAGTAGTATTTTCATCTCCAATAATTATTCCACCATTTCTTCTCTCCATTGTAATTGCATGCTAGATGTTGGCATTTGCATCTCTAATAGTTGGTGAATTTGTTTTCTATCCTCCATGGTTCTACTTACGATTTTGAATATGTGAAATGTAGCTAAGTTTTAATAACTTTTATTGCCTTCACCTGCTAATTCCAACATCTGTGAATGTTCTGGATCAATTTTGATTGACTGGTTTTTTTCCTTTTTCATTATTGGTTGTATTTTCTTGCCTCTCTATGTCTGGTAACTTTAGTTGAAAAGTATTTTTGTTCTCCCATAGATATTTTTGCCTACTATCGTGTGATATGGTTAAGTTACTTAGAAACATCTTGAGTCTTTTGGGTTTACTTTTTAAAAATTGGTTAGGTAGACACGAGCAGTTTTTAGTCTGGAGCTATTTTATTCTCCACTATAGAGGCAAGATACTTTTGAATATTCTACTCAATGCTGTGAGAATTTTAAGATGGTGTAGTCAGGCTAGTGGCAATAAGTACTTTTCTTGGCCCCATGTGAGCTCTTAGTATTGTTTCTGATAACATTTTGGGTGGTTCTCCAATGTAGTTTCATTGTACAATGCATGGTTTAATATTCTTCTCAGTACTTAATAGTGACCCTCTCATGTCCCTGGGGTTTTCTCTCTGTATGGGCCTCCCATTTCCTATCATCTGCCTTGTGGACTGTAACTGCCTGTTTTCTCCATACTCTCAGTGTCATCTCCTCACCTCAGGAAGACTACTGGGCTCTGCCTTTGTTCTCCTTTTTTGCTCCGCAGCCTGGAAACTCTCTCAAGTCAGTAAACTGGGTCAATGGTTCAGCTTACCTTGTTTATTTCCATTCTCCAGAGACTCACTCTCTTTCATTGACTGATGTCTATTATCTTGAAAACCATTATTCTGTGTATTTTGGTTTTGGTTATTTCAGTCAGGAGGGTAAATCTTGTCATTGTTACTCTGTTTTGGTCAGATGCCCCCAATGACTTCTAAGGTTAAAAGGTTAATGAGTATGAGTGTGAATATTAGTGGTTTTCATAGAAACATTCACCAATAGACAAAATCTCTTTCTTGCAATTATCAAGACCAGAATAAGGGGAATGCCTTAGACAGCTTACAAGAGATACCACTGAGTTCCAACAATGTCAGTGCCTGAGCCTGCCTCCCACTTAGGCAATAGAAATGAATGTTGAGGCTCCTTGCTTGAAATACCCTGAGTAATAATGTTAACATTGCACTTTCCAGTTTGTAAATTTTACATGCCTTATTTTTCAGAACTTAGTACACATATTTTCACCAAAGAATTATCATTATCCTTACTTTATAGTTTGAATAATTAATGTTCATATTAATTTGATTTCCACCAGCTGACAGTAGGAAGTGTTAGATCTAGGACCAAAAGATTAAAAGCTATGGTATTCTTTCTTCTTTTTTTTCATAGTTATCTTTTGGTGTGTGTGTAAGAACGTTTAAAATTTACTTTCTTAGCAATTTCAAGTAGACAACACAGTCTTATTAACCATAGTCACTATGCTGTATATTAGATCACCAGAACTTATTCAACTTATAACAGGAAGTCTGTACCCTTTGACCAAAGTCTCCGCATTTCCCCCACCCCCAGCCCCTGACAGCCATCATTCTACTCTCTGCTTCTGTGAAGCCATGCCATCCTTTCTTAAAGGTAAGTTTCATCTCAGATTTTGCAGTACCACTGTGATATACTGACAGGGGGATATCCTTACAATGTAAAAAAATAAATAAATAGCTTCCTGAACACATACATGGGCAGCTGAGAATAATGACTGACTGAATACTATGACATTTCTAGTCAGCTGTAGCTATATCATGTCCTTCTCTGATTTTGGCATCAGCACGATTGCTAGGAATGCAAAGATGGGATTAATACAATTTTTTTTTTTTCATACAGACATTCACACTTCCTGGCTGCCTTTTTAAACTTGAAGGACATTTTCACAGTTTACAAACAGCCTTCCTTTCAAAATAAACTACCTCGCTAACACCTTGCATGCTAAGTTTATGCCTGTGGCATTTTTAGAAGCAGAGTTATAAAGCTCTGGGAATATAAATTTATTGGAAACCCTGACAGCTTCCTATCTCTGCCTAAGAGAATGCTGTCAATGTTAGATGGCATTCTCCAGGTAATACTGATGAGGTCAGCTCTGTATAGCAAACTAATTGCAAGCTGTTTCTGCTGACAAATTATAGACTGTCCTTTACATGCTACACAAATATAATGTAGATCAGAGCATTGGATAGATGCAGAACAATCAGTAAAAGTCATTGTTTATATTGAATAAATCAAAAATTGCTGTTCCTAGCACTTTTTAGATGATTGATGTGAAATATACATAGTATAACTATCACTGTGAAAATACAATCGTCTTTGTTTCTGCCTCTCTTAAAACTAGTTTATATCAAAATTAAGGAATTTTCAGACTAGAAAATGTCAAATATAGTGCATGAGCTAATCAATTATAATCATTTTTCATTTAATGATAGTAACATAGGAAATGATGTTTGCTTAAGTAAAATTCCCAAAGTGTACAAAAATCTTCTGTGGGGACTGTTTTATACTTCTCCCAAAAATTAATTTATTTTTTAGTTTGGTTTTGAATAAGAATAAATTAGGATATTTAAGCTTTTCATAATATTCTTTCTACTGCTTGCCTAGCGATAGAAATAGAAAATCAATAAAAAATAGACAGCAAAGGTGATCAAATGTTTAAAATCTAAACGCTGATTACTTGAGATTTAACACCACCATAGTATATTGCGTTTTATTAAAACAATCTTAAATAGAAAGTTATCATAGGTTTGTTATATTGTAAATGCAGACAAGTTTACTCTTCATAGTTTTAAATAAGATAGAAGAACTGTCTTCTTACTTCAAGGTATGTGGAATGGATTTCATATTATTTGTTCTGTTCCCTTAATCTATTGTAGTGACTTTCAGACTGTTTTGTCCCACACTGTGCAATTACTTTTCCCTTGAGGCCCGGTTAACACATTTGTATCTAGGTGTAACAAAAGTACCACATACAACTCTTATATTTACTATGTGCAATATATTCTGGTATTTTCTATTTTATTTCACTTTATTTTTATTCTATTTTTATATTAAAAATACTGTTTGCAATATATTGAATCAATCTCACAACCTTGAGACTCTACTTTTGAAAACCACTGATCCATAAGATATGTACAGTAATCCTTTTCAGGAATCTTCTGATATATGGAGAAAAGAGATAACAAATCCTCTCTTTGAAGTAAATTAAAAAAAAGTTTGTAATTGCTCCCGTAAGTACCTTACACAAATATGTATGACTCTACTAAAACGTTCCATGTGACATTCATTGATTTTTCTAATCTTAGAAAGTTTGATACAAGAGTTTATTGTTTTTCCTTTTTCTTTTTTTTTTTTTTTTTTTTTTGCACAGAATCCGTGTTTTATAATTCTTAGGTCATTATTTTCATACATGAATTTGACTCCTATTTCTAGCAACATGTCTAGAAAGCTTATGTTAATCAAATCCTTCCATTAAAAACAACTGAAAATACAGGTTAGATCTTTAACTTTTTAAAAAATCATGGAAGAGTTAATAAGATAATAAACACCAGTGTATAACTGAACTAGAAGCAATACCCCAAAGTTTGAGCAGAGAAATAAAACTACTTTTCTTTTGGGGGCATTTGTCCAAGTGATGACCCTCAACTTTAAATCTGACAGAATTATGTACAAGGGGCTGAAAGTGGGGAGATAGAAGTCAAGGTGTAGGTGCACCCAAGCAAGAATTCTAATAAGGTGCTCTCTGCTCCATTAAGTTAGTGCTCTAAGGACTACAGCCACAGAATGAGAGGGAGCCAGTAAGAAACCCACACCCTCCCTCCTTCCAAAGGCTGCAAGGAAATCATAGCATCGAGCAGTTCAAGTAGGGAAAATACTTAGGTGAAAAGATAAATACAAAACTATAAACAAAATCTTGCAGAGAAAAAATAAACCTCCCTATACAAAAAAAATTCACTATAACCAAGGTTAAAACCTCATTTGGTAGGTTTATTCACAGCTAGTACATAGCTGAGAATAATTGGTTAAATGAAAGGTAGGCAAGAAGAAATTATCCAGACTATAGCTCAAAGACACAAGTGGAAGAAAAACTTTGGTTTAATACTAACAATAAAAGGTTCAATTTACTTTTAGAAAATATTCAATTAACTGCATTAACAGAGTAAGAGTCAAATTATAATTTTTCAATAATTTAATAAAAATTGATAAAATGTACTTTGTATTACAAAAATATTTGATGATATTTCTCGTCAGCTTGCAAAAGAAAACAATTTTCATTAAATTAATACAAGTGTAGTAGCCCAGGAGATGGTTTGCTCAGATAACCCTCAAGGAAGCGCATGCTGCCTCAACAGCATTAGGCAAATGTTGACACCTCCAACTGTCAGATCCTTCAGAGTTGGCCCCAGTGCAGAGAGCTGCCTCACCCGAGGGCACAGATTTCCTAGGATGGCCGGTATCGAATGACTGATCACTGTAGGGATATAATAGCTTGGGCATTTAGCCCTGTGTGAGACAACTTTGATAAGGTATGTCTCTCCACAGGACCCTCATGAGTCACTCATGGTTTGTTGGAGTCACATTGTAATTTGACATCTACCTCCGCTTAATCCTGTTTCTTCCAACTTTCCTTTACATGTATTGATATCTGAGAATATCTTGAATGCCCATCTCCGCCTCAGGAATTACTTCCAGGGAACCAACCTATTATGATAATCTATGTAATAAAACTACAGTCTACCTAATAAAACCACAATCTATAGTAAATATCATGCTGTATGGTGAAACATGGAAAAAGTAATCTTCAAAAAATTGGTAATAAAAAAATATACCATTGGGGATTGCATTAATGTCCTTAATTCTTCATTCCTCACTTGATCTATAAGCTTTGCCAGTAAGATTCCTGTCCTCTTCACTAAAGCGGTGGAATATATTTTCCTATACTTTGACCTCAGATATATATATGTATATATGTATATTGTATAGGAATATCAAATAGTGTAAAGAATAAATTTCAGACGTCTTTAAAAAGGTTTCTGGATATCAAAACAATGTACAAAAAATATATCCATACATACAAGCAATATTTTTAAATTAAGTAATGTAAATATTTCAAATATTAGACTTGGAAAAAACATTATAGTTCAGACATCAAAAGTGAAGTATAATTTGGGATATATTTTATAAAGTTTTAAAAGACCCCAACAAAAAAATACAAGACTATTCTAGGATGATGGCAATGGTCTATTTTTTGACCTCAGTGATTGTAACATTCATGATTATTCTTCTAATTATCCATATATACTTTTTCTACTCATAATTATATACGAGTACACATACACATACACACACAATGGATTATTATTCGACCATGACAAAGAAGAAAATCTGCCATTTGTAAAAACATGGATAGATTTTGAGAACACTATGCTAAGGGAGATATGTCGGACAGAGAAAGACAAATACTGTATAATATCATTTATATGTGAAATCTAAAAAAGCCAAACTTAAAGAAACAGAGAGTAGAATGCTGATTACCAAGGGCTGGGAGGTGAAGGAATTGGGTGAGGTTGTTTAAGTGTATGAATTTGCAAGTAGTAGATAAATAAGTCCTAGAGATCTAATGCATGGCATAGTGGTTATAGGCAATAAAACTGTATTATAAACTTCAAAGTTGCTAAGAGACTAGATGTTAATTGCTCTCCCTACAAAAAAGATATGATAATTATGTGACCTGATAGAAGTGTTAGCTATTGCTATGGTGATAATCATATCGCAACATGTAAATGAATCAAATTAACACACCTTAAACTTACAAAATGTTATATGTCAATTATATATATATGTATGTGTATATGTAAAGAAATGTATTGTAAGGAACTTGTTTATGCAATTGTATGTACTGGCTGGGCAAATCTAAAATCTATACGGCAGATCAACAGGAAAGGCAGGCTTGAACTCTAGGGTATGGAATGAAGTTGTTGTCCACATGATTTTGTACACACACACATACACACATACACGTATATACATAATACATATATACACACACTAATGTAAAGGATGATTTGTGAAGATTCTACAAAAGCAATGTAGTGTTGAACATAAAATATTACTTCATCCTTATAATATAGTTATAGCTTTTCTATTTAAACTCATTTAAGCTACACTATATAGCACATACTAGAATTAAAATACGATTGAAATGTAGGTATTGAATACACAATAATTGATCGAGTTTTCACTGATATAAGGTCACTGATGCTGATACAATGTTTATTAGACAACACAGGATCTATATGAATTCTTTTCTCAGTGAAAACACTTTTAAACTTACACGCATCCTTACTGTTTATTTGTGTATTTAGAGAAAATTTTAATACTCTTTTATATACTCATGACTTTCAAACAGGGAGTTATTCTGGCAGTAGGGACAAACTGATTAATTCCTTATTATTAAAATATTTGATGTTTAGTATGCTTAGTCCAACTCACCTGGCTTACTTTCTAGATATTTTCTCACTTCAATGCACTCAGAGAAGCATTCAAATTGCAACTCAGTTATTGGCATTTCCTTGTTTACATGTGCCCAAATTGAGGGAGTAAACATTATCGGTGTTTGTTCTGGTTTAAGGAAATATAAAAATAAAGAATTCATATAGATATCCAATTTGCATTTTAGAGAGATATACATACATATATTTAACTATTTTCTTTTCACCTTTTAACATATTTATTCAACTATATATTCAATTAATTTTCAATAAAAAGACAACAGTCCTATATTAAGATTTACTTGACTGACATCTGAATGTCACCTCTTAGAACATTTCTAAGACCAAACCCAGTAGAAGAGTATATGTTACAAACAAATATTTTAGTTGTGTGACAAGTTTAATAGTTATTTACAAATGATCTATTTATAATAATCATTTTCTTTTCAAGGAAATATTTAAATTAATATAACTTATATTGTGGAAACAAAGATTCATATAATTAAAATACAAATATAATTTATACTTGTATTTGGAAATCTTTATTTGAATACTAGCTCTGTGTCATAGAATGATTTAACTCTCGGTAATTAGATTAATTTCTTTTTAGCACAATTAATAACTTCCTTGCAGGGATCTATTAAAAGTTTGATGATGATTTGGTGAGATTAAAATTGTAAAACCGTATCAAAATGACTAGTTATCAAGAAATGCTAGCTCTACAACCCCATAAGTAAGCACTATTGTCCTTCCTTTATGGAGGAGGAAGAGACTTAACTACATGCTGCCTTTCAATTCCTTCCCTTGTCATAGCTCCAGTTGCCTCTAGTTTACAGAATTATGGGAAGTAATTACAGGAGAAAGATAAGAACGAGGAGGAAAGGAGGGTAGGAAGAAATACGGTGTGTTCGGTGGGACCATAGCTTTGGCTTGGACCCTAGTCTCTTCCAAGAAATTATATTATTTACTTGAAATGAAGCCTAAATTCAAAGAGGTGGCTGCCTTGGGTATCTGTGGAAGCCCTTGTGAGAGTACTCATTGCTACAAAAATGTACTCAATGCAATGCTAGGGACATACACTAAAAAGTACCCACTGTTGATCTAAAATTCAAATTTAACTGGGCCTCCTGTATTTTATCTGGCAAGCCTACACTAAGGAAAAAAAACACACCCCTCACAAAACCTAGATGTCAGCTAGAGTCAGCTGACCCCTTAAGATTTAGGAAAGCAGGTTGAGAATCTTATACAAGTCCAAAAGCCTTCCCAAGGATTTTTGTGAATTACCAGGGCAGAGGTGTAGGACGTGGAATTCTATTTTCACCTTTGTCTCCAAGCTCATTCTTTCTCCTTGAAGACCCACTTCTGAGTCTTTCCAATACAAGAAAGCTAATAAATGTATGGAAACACTGGTGAGAGTGGTAGACTTTACCGGAGACCTGGGAGTTGAAAGGAGTGGTCCCACCAGGCACAGTCTTGCAAACAGCTCAGGGTAGAATTTCCTCATACTCTCTTCTTCAGAGTCCTTTTCAGCCACCTACCACCAATGTTTTCTCATGCCCCTCTGCCATGATGCCTGGGTCATACTCACCCTCTTAACACATGCTTTTCCCTCTTCTGTCTTCTTGCCATTTTCCTAGTAGCCAGGAATGTCTCTCCTCCTATAGACCAAATCTCCAAACTAAGCAGTTTGACTCCCTATCTAAAGCTTTGTCACCAGCTGATATCCAACAACACTGGGTCTCAATCACTTACTGAGGCATTATTCCAAAACACAATTTGAAATTCTCCATAAGAAGAATTCTGATGCCAGCAATAGAGACAATAATCAGTTTGTTCTTAAGTTGTTGCATTGATATCATTTTTTTCCAGCATGCAGGAAAAAAAAAAAAAGGAATATCTCCTTTGGTTGAATCCAGTGGGGCCCATTTTTACTAGTTATATCATCATTTTCTTGAGGAACTTCAATTGCATGTTGCTGTGTGACTAGCTACATTAAAAATTCAGGAAAACTCTAATGGGTAACATTTTGGATCCCATTATGGATTCCAGATAAACCTGTTTTTTTCTCTGCCTTTAAATCTGATTCAAACTTAAAGTTGGTTACTTTTTTTTTTCAAGGTAAAGAAAGAAGATTTTGGTAAACACATCATAATTTGCTAAAGTTGGAAACATTATCTGATCTTTGTGGGAAAAAAAAGATGAATGAAATGTACTATCAGGTAAACACCTCAGGTAAGAGTGAGGAGGAAGGAGGAGGCAGAAAGATAAGAAAAAAGTGGGCTCTGTGGAACCATAGCTTTGGCCCAGACCCTATTCCACTATCTTTTCCAAGGTTTAGCTTCTAAATTTAGCTTTACTTGCCTATTTTCCAGGTAGTTCCTAGGTACTGCGAAAACAATAACAATACACGGATATAGTACTCCCACTAGCCAATTAGAATAATAATAATAATATAAAGATTTATAAATACTCGTTTTTATGAAGTCATCTATAACAAGATGAAGTAGATAATTTGGTCAATCATACAGACACATTTAAAAACAGCTTTGCCACAATAATCTTGATATTTATCACCTATTGATTAGTCTTTGGTTTTTGTTTGACCTATCCAAATAAAAGCCTTACTGTTTTAATACCTTAAAAAAAGAAATGCTAGCTCTTGTTTTACTCATAATATTGAAAACACAAGTAAAATAATCACTTCCTGTCTTTCTACTAAGCTGATTCCACCTAAAGATAGCCATATCACGTAATTGTGAAAACAGTGACACCTTGATCAAGGTTATTGGGCATATTGGAGGAAAGCAGATTTTGAAATGTGGAAAAATTTCTCTAGTCAACAAATTTTAATTATGAGTCTTTATTTCTGAGTCAGAAGGCTAGCTGAAGTGGAGATGGAAGCCCTTTTCCATTTTAGGTAAGACCACAAAGTTTTCATATTTCCTAATTCCTATACAGTGTTGTCACCAGAAGAGGGAAGCTTAATGAGAAAAATGGGACTTTAATCAGAATACATGAAATATTGTGGGAGATTCACATTTTATATCTTGAACACTAGAAATGTGATATTCCTGGAAATTTTAGATATGAGAGAAGCTAGATATTTGAAATACTTTTTCATTTTACTAAGATAGAACTACTTATTACCCTACACCAATAACTGATAGGAAAATTACCCCATCACTGGCAACATGCTAAGAATGGAATCAATTATCCATTTTAGAAAACAATGAATAATTGTGATGATTCAAGGGGTTCTTTTATAAAGCTTTGTCAGTTTTAGTCTTAAATATAAAGTTAAATTGAAACTCAGATTAGCATATTGGGTACATGTTGGGTATATATGTCACATTAGGCAGTTGAAGCCTAAAATGTCATTATTTTCATTGTTAAAGGATTCAAAATTTTTATTACTTTAAAAGTAAAATCATATTAAATATAGATTTAAGAAAATTTTAACTAGTGTGAAAGCTTTAGTGAATTCACAGTGTTATTCTTTTTCCTTCTTTTATTATTTTTATTAGCTGTTTGTGTGTGTGTATATGGTTCTATTTATCTTGTTGAATTCTGACTGATATAGTGATAGACTATGGAATTTGTGTATGAGGGAGGAGGAAATGAGGAGATAAAAGAGGATGTGAATTGAGGGTGATAAGTAGCAAAAAGATGGGTGATGTGGTCAGAGCTTTGGTACTCTCTTAGACTGAAGAAATTCTGAAGAAGTAATGGATTCAGCAGCAGCTGGAAAAGTAGTAGGTAGAAGTTAGGAGTGATTAGCGTGAAGATTGTGGAGACTATTCAGTTCCTGGTAATGATGTTAGCTAGGTAAGATGGGTGAGTTTAAGATCTTGGAAGTTGAGATAAAGAAGTTGAGGAGTCAATTGAAAAGACTTTACATAATGAGGGAAACAATACCAAAAGAGATGAAGACTATGACCCTGGTGATAAAGTTTGTGATGAAAAGGTTTGTGATGAATCAGAACTTATTGGAACTTTTGTAAACATTTGCAATGATAAAATTATGCGGGTAAATCTGACGGCATGTGCCTCAAAAGAGCTGTGGTCCTTTGACCACAAGGGTCTGGAAATAACAATGAGAAACAATGAAGGTAACTGTGCCATAGATAGCTCCTGTGGAATGTTGAATGGATTAAAAAAAATAAGCAAGATGTGAGAGAGATCCAATGAGCTCAGGGATACAGGAAAGAAGTGTCCTCAGGAGAGCAAAGTGACATTTTTCTTTTTTCTAGTATACCAAGGTGATGGGAAAACACATAGAAGAGGTCAGGAATATACAAAATATTAAAGATGATTAAATATGTATTCCAATGATAACAGTGGAATCATTTAAATGATAGTAAGAGTTGGGGGATTGAGTCAGATACCCATAGTTTATATATAGACTAGAGTCTGCATGAATGTAAACTACCTGGGATAACTGAGCTTCTGGTAATGAAAGCAGTTCTAAACAGGCTTCTACAGCATGATAGCATTAGTTCTATTAGTTTTTAGGGAACGTGTTTAGTCTTTGTGGATGACTGGGAAAGAGTGATTGATAAGAGGCAGATTAAATTATATAGACATCCCTGAGTTCCTGCTGATGGACCATTTAAACTAGGTCTGTGCATATTATATATTCCTGTTAGAATTCTTTTTTATTTTCTTCTTCTTCTTCTTTTTTCTTTTTGTTGAGGAAGATTAGCCCTGAGCTAACATCTGTGCCCATGTTCCTCTACTTTGTATGTGGGACGCCTGTCACAGCATGGCTTGCCACATGGTGCCATGTCTGCACCCAGGATTGGAACAGATGAACCCCAGGCTGCCAAAGCAGAATGTGCAAACTTAACCGCTGTGCCAACCAGCTGGCCCCTAGAATTCTTTTTTTTTTTTAATATTGGCCGTGAGCTAGCATCTGTTGCCAATCTTCCTCTTTTTTTTCTCTCCCCAAAGCCCCAGTACATAGCTGTATTTCCTAGTTGTAAGTCCTTCTAGTTCTATGTGGGATGCCACCAGTGCATGGCTTGATGAGTGGTGTGTAGGTCTACACCCAGGATCCAAGCTGGTGAACCCTGGGCCACAAAAGTGGAGCATGGCAACTTAACTACTTGGCCATAGGGCCGGCACCCAGAATTCTTTTAAAAGTGAAAAGTAAGAGTCAAAATAGAGCTGAAGTAAGACTAAGTAGGTGAAATGAGGAATACTGAAAAAAAACACACACCTACATGATATTATTTAATCCATTTATTTTCTTGCCTAAGAAATCTACTTTGAAGTAGGTTTGTGTCTTTAACTGGTGATATGCGTGAAATATATTGTGTGTTGCATACATGTTTTTGAACTGATAGACTCCTACCTCCAATGAATTATGTCCACCTACTTTTAAAACAAAAATAGTGATATAGTCAGCGTGAGTTCAATGGACACTCTCAGAGCATTTTCAAACCTGAACTAATACTGGACATGGATTTCAATTTTTCCAAAAGCTATAATTGGAATGCTTTAGGGGATAGACTTTTTTTTTTACTCACTTTCTTGTTCTTCACGTTTAGTATGACCAAGGAGCTAGAGACTATATGGGCTGCTGATCTGTTTCTGCTTTTTCTATAAAGTTGAAGCAAACTCCATGAAAATCCTCTAAGGTTGAGGGAATAGAATTAACATGTATTATAGTTTATCACCAAGCCTGTCTTGACCTAGGAGGATTTCTATGTCATAAAATATGATATGATATATATACTGAGAGACCATTCAGTATTCAATTAATATTTGTTTGTTGCCTATGTATAAGGCTCTGTTCAATACACTAAAGATAAAAAGGATTAATAAAATGCAATTAAGCAACTCATTTATTTATTTACTTATATATGGAATTAATTAATTTGGGAAAGATTCTTCTGCCTGGAATGCTAAAAAAGTTTGGAGGAGAAACCTGCCTCAGAAAGAGTAGAGAAAAATCAGAATTACACTAACATTTGACCAAAAGTCAAAGGAAGAGAGAAAAAGAAGAGACAGAATAAGTAAAAGAAAAACAAGGATAAAAGAACAATAAAAAAACCAAGTTACTAGAAAAATAACAGGGAGAAAAATGGTGAAGAAAAAGACAAGAATAGGAAGAAAAACAGCAAGATAAGAAGAAACAGAACAGAAACGAGATCAGGAACAACAAGCAAGAAGAAGAACAAATAGAACAAGAATGAGTAAGAGAGTCATGAAAGGAGAAAAAAGAAGACAAAGAGGAAATAAAATATGGTAATAAATCACATCAGTAGTATGTATCCTTGATAAGATTATTTCCATGACTAGAATACAATAGTAGAATTTATAAGGGTAATTTATTTTAATATAGCTACCCATTGGTTGTCTCTTGATATTTTTAACATATTATATAAAGTTAGTAATTATAAAACTTGCACCAAACTCTGTTAAAATAGGTTTTCTTACTTCTTGCTAAGGAAAATTCCCTTTAAAGAAGTCATATTGAGTAAAATTTACACTGTAAATAAATTGGAAGCGATTTCTCTAAAGACAATATGGCTAATAGCATCTAATTTGCTTATTTTTGATTATGTTTATACTAAAATTAACCTGAGAATTCAAATTAATGTACATATTTAACTTATTTAAAAATACTAAAAGTCATGAACATATGTTTTGGTGGCATGATTTCAAAATATAGATTATCATTGACTGTGAATCCTAGCAGTTCTAAATTGAAAGGGATATAAGTAAATTCCATATCGTAAGGATTGTTTATTATCTAGACTTCCACTGTCCAATACAGTCACAAGCCTCATAAGAACATGTTAAAGTTACTTAAAATTAAATAAAACAAAAAATTCAGTTCCTTAGCCATACCAGCTACATTTTTTTATAGAGTGACTTGTATATAGCAGACAGTAAATATTTGTTGCGAAGTTAAATGCTATTACAGCATATTACAGGTCTTATTAGGCCTTTGTGCAAAAGACGGATGAGATTCTCCTAAACTTCAGAGAGTTCGTCCTGAGTGTTAAGTTTACAACTAAGAGCAAACTCAGATTATACCAAGTTCTGGTAGTTTTCAGTCATTTGTTGAAAAACTCAGTTGCACTTCCTGGGGCTGTTTTTTGCATCCACAATTGAATTCCAGTGAATTGAAACTCCTGAGCACACATCTGCAGGAGTCCAAGGGAGTTCTTCTGAAGCCCCTTGTTACCCATTGCGGCCAAATGTTCATGAATTTTCTGTTAAAAAACAGTAACTGTTGAGAAAAATTAACTTTATTTATTGATTTATTTATTGCAAATGAAGCTGGAAAACAAAAGAAAAGTGAGGCATATTGAATTTGATTTGATTCAATCTGCTGATATTCCAAATACTGTATTAAACCCTGGGAATATTAAAACAGAGTTATATGCCAGTATTGAAGAAACTCTTTGTCTTAAACAGTGGTTTTTGAGCAGTATGACAAAGCATGACACAGCATAAGGGTGTTTCCTAAATCCTTTCCAGCTCTGTGCTAAATTTTGATGGCTGTGTAACATGTATTTTGACTTTAAACTCTATACACCTATCTGTATGGCCACATCTGTCAGGCTGAATGCTATACTGTTTGCAGAGCAAGGTACAACTTGCTTTGTGTCAGAGGTAAGAGACGAAGCATAACATTAAGTGAATGTCAAAGAAAGTGTTTTCTGGAACATGCAAGAACTTGGCCTCATGAGAACAGAAGAGAGCTTATTCAGGCAGTAAACATTTCCCCCTAAAAGCAACATGGTGTTGAATGGCAAACATTAAATAGTGCAGTAACTGTGGATTCTTTTATAGACACTCTGAGACACTGTTATATTGTAGAGATTTTGGTATATTATTTCTGACTTGTGGGTAGTATTGTTTTCAGTCTTAATTTTGTCAAGTGCAGCTGGCAAAATTTCTAATAGAGTGTTTATAAGTATCCATAAATATAAAAATAGTCGGAAACACAGACACATATATGACCTTAAAATGCAATTTAATAAATATATTAGTATATGCATACATAGTAATACTAAAGCTTCAGGAAAGTGCTGTTAAGGAGGTAATATCAACAAATAACAGAAGGAAATTTCTTGCAAAAGAGGTGGTGAACTGAAGGAAATGAAATCAACAATCAGTATTGGTTCTGTCTGAAAGTAATTTGGAAGGTGGGGGTGCTTGGACCATGAGCTATTTGAGGGGAGGTAGGTGTGCAGGAGGCAGCTCTTGTGAGACCTTGAATGTCACAGCAAGAAATTCTATATATCATAAGAGGTGATGTAGAAATTTTAATCGAACACTGAATACACATGTTTGTATACTATTTTAGGATTAGTATACTCAGCAAGGCAAAGATTTTGAGGTGAGGGTTTTGAAACAGCCTATGGAGAAAACAGTTTTTTGATGTAATATAAAAAAGATGGAAAGTGTCATGTTCATTTAATATGGTTTTCAGAAATTTTCTGAAATTTACAAAGTTATTTGCAATGTTTATCTTCCAGGGATTAGTAAAGTCATATTACACAATACAGTAGATTGTAAAAAGTCATGCTAGTGAAGACAACCAAATAGTAAAGTGACCTTAGGGTAGGTGGTAAGTTGAATGTTTGGAGATGGTTTCAGTTCTCAGTGCCTCCCTCATCTCTAGTGAAGTCTGAACTGAAGGATAGACTATTGATATTTGGGGACATTATCAATCCTGCTCTTCAACACTACTTGAGATGCTTCAATGGTATATCAAGTTTTGTAGGAGATGATTGTTTTACCTCCATAAGTGTCATGTTTTTCTCTTTGTTTGATGACTATTTGTTAGAAAATTTGATGGTATAGCAGCTACACAGAAGCATTTATGACAATAAAGATCACGCATCTAAATAGTGCAACACAGACAAAAGATAACAAGACTTATTATCAGAGTTGACAGTCGGCTTCTAAGCCAATAGCCAAGAATGTCCTAAGTAAACTAAGAGAATAGATCCCTTTTCCAATCCAAAGTGTCCTCAGAGTGAGATATATTTCTATGAGCCAAATTACCTAATTAAAACTTGTTTGTTTCTCAGGCCTTTTTTTTTTTAATATTAAATATCCTAGAGGGATCTGCATGGATATGAGCACACCATTTTTCCCCTAAACGGCACATGCTCCTTCGCAAGAGGCCAGTATGCTATCTAAAGAGACTCCATTCTAAATCAGTGCGTGTTCAAGTTATGGGCAAGGGCATTGTCTAGCACTCCTTCTCTTCTCTGGCCTTTACACATAGAATTTCCTCACTTCCAGGGCATCCCGTAAAGCATAGAGTAAAGAGGATTGAGGAGAGAAGGCAATAGTCTAGAATTCACCTTGAGAGGTTAGACTTTCAGTGCTGAAAATGAAGCCCAGTGCCATAACAACATGGCAGTGATCATCAGTGATAGCATGTCCCCAGGAAATCAAATTTTTATTATCAAGATAAATAGACAGACTTAAAGCAAAAGAGAAGTAATGCATCTTGCTCATAGATTGGTAAAAAAAGGAGATAGTCTCTAAATGTACACCCTCTTCTCCCTGATGCTCTTCCAAATTTTATTTCTATGAAAGTGCATTCATCAACTAGTTAAAAAATATCTAGCTCTAATGAAAGGTCTTGGAGTATTGTTTTGATGGAACCAGGAAACTTCTTTTATAATAATGAAGTGAGAGAATTTCAAATTTCTGGCTATTTGGCTTTTTGGGGTGTACGCCATCTAAAAGTTACATAATGGTTGAGTCAGTTACCCATGAAACTAACTAATTCATCCCAAGGAAATTGTACCAAAGTAAGCCCAGTGGCTTCCAAAGGAAAGTGTTTACAAAGCCAACAGTCCAGTTTATTGTATGCTTTAGCCACTTCACAATTAAATTGTGTCCAGGTATTAGAGCCATACCAAGGAGTGACTAAGGATGCAAAAAGCAATTAATAAAGATTAGGGGCTGGCCTAGTGGCATAGTGGTTCAATTTGCAAATTCCAGATCGGCAGTCCTGGGTTTGCCAGCTCAGATCCAGAGCGCAGAGCTAGCACCACTCATTCAGCCATGCTGTGGAGGCATCCCACATACAAAATAGGTGAAGATTGCCACAGATGTTAGCTTAGCAACAATCTTCCTCAAGCAAATAGAGGAAGATTGGCAATGGATATTAAGTCAAGGCCAATATTCCCCACAAAAAAAAAGAAAGATTAATCTCATGTAGCAAACGGTTTGATTCAAAAGTCTTGAGTAGAAGCTGTCTCCTAGTAGAAACTGATTCCATATGGTTCCTAAGAGTTCTAAGCTCAAGGTTTCTAGTAGGGACCATCTTCCAGTGATTGCAGTGATTTGTCCTCTTTAGTTGAGATACATAAATCCAAGGGTCAATTCCTTGGAGTTTCACTACTAAAAGAGCTGACAGGATTCTTTCTATCAGTGTTTGAGGACTGTCATTCTTTACTGTCTCTTCTATAACACCATGTCTCCAGGTGTTGGGCCACACAATGATGGTTCAGGAGAATGTTGAGGAAAGGCCACCTGTACCTTTTGATAAGAATGGGTGCATTGCATGAGTCTTCTGAAATATTTGGCAAACTATACTTGCAAGAATGTGGAGTGTAGAGTAGAAGATGATATTACTAACCTGTTATTAACTCATAATAGGCAAGTTAAAGCATCCCAATAGGATTTTCATTAGAACCAATGATAATACTTTAGGCCAAGGAAGTTTGAGAGTCTCTGAGAGTATGACTAATTTAATTTTCAGAATCCCATTTGTTCTTTCTCTCTCTCCTGGACAATGGGGTTATATGAACTGTAAAGCTTCTGAATAGTAGTAGGGCTTTGCAACACTCTTTAATAACAATCTCAATCATGTGGGTGCCCCTGTCACTAGAGAAAGAGCTTGGAATTCCCCAGTTTGAGAATACAGAGTCAAATAACTATTTTTCCTACCATTGAGACATAGCTCCTTGGCAAGGAAACACTACCTGATACTAAGCAAATAATGACAGCATGTATTCAAAACCCACATAAGGGGATGGTTATATGAAATCCACTTGGAGAAGTTCAAAGGAATCCTGAGGTTTGGGCTCTTGTATGTCACACCTTTACAGTTTACCAGGATTATTATGGTGGCAGATACACCAGAGACAAACTCAGGAGTTTTACCATATATTTTCCTCAAGAATGTTCATTGATTGCAGTGGCCAATTTATTCTTGCTGTGGTGGTAATTCCATGTAAAATTTTTGCAAGTCTCCACTTGAGGTCCTCCAGGGCTATTTAATCTCCAATCTCTTGGTACCAAAGGTTATTTTCAAGTTTGGCATTTAGATTCTCCTACTATCTCCTTTATAATTGGGAGAAAATCATGGGCATTCTAAAATCGTCTCTTCCAATATCTAGCCTCTTGGTATATCATGAAGGCTAGGATCTTATTATGGTAGTATATACGGAGAAATGATCAGCCAGGGAATTTCCTTTAATTCCCATGTCTATGCTTTTTTGTATAAGCTTCTACATCTATAATGGCCACCACCATAGAAAGCATTAGAGCAATCAAAATTTCTTTAACCTCTTGATCATTCTTAATTGAGTTTGTGCTGAAGGCAGAATATTGTTGTTTCCAAAACTTTCCAAAATCATAGATGAGTTCAGAAGAATATCCAGTATCAATGTATATATTATTCTTCTTATCTCTAGCTAACCAATTCTCTAGTAAGCTTAATTTAATTCTGCCATGTTGGCAGAGTTTTCCTATGATAAGGGGTTATAGCGTATCCCACTTTATATTCTTCCATTCCTTTTTCATTCTTGAGGTATAGCCCACCCACAAAAAAGGTTTTGTCTTAAATTTACTAAAAGGATTTCTAAGAAGTCTGAATGTTGTTTTTATCTCTTTATGTCTTTTGGCCTGGGAAGATAGTACTAACCAGAAGGATTGGTAAAAGGTATAATAAGTCCCTCTTTGATGAGGCTTTGACTATTGGCTTTAATCTTTTTTTCAGCTTCTTGTTTTACAGGGTATAGTCCTTTACTTAGTTTCTGATTTCAAAGCATATTGTGCAAGTTTTAGTAGAGACTTTGTTGGGTCTATATAAACCTTCGGGAGTTTAGTCTAATCCTACCTGTAACAGAAAAATTTTGCCTACAGCTCATCCAGCACCTTGTTGAGACATCCAGTCTGGACTTTAGACACAAGGTACCTGTAAGTTAAGGTCCAAATTAGATACAACCACATTATGAATAGAAGAATCCTCTGGGATTTCAAGGAAGTGATCATCAGGATAGTAATTTAATATGGCAATTCCACTTACACCACAAATTGTTCCCTAATAAATTAGTGGGTGTGACAGAACAGAGGAAGAAAGAGTATTCTCTGGTTAAAGTGTGAACATGGGTGATATAGGCCAAGATGTAGTTAATGTCTGAGAGTTATTGAAGATAACTACCGCCAGTTCTGTTGACTGCTGGAAGAGTTAGTGTAACGACTATAAAGTTAACGTCAATATTGTAGTACCATACTAATTACATTTTTTACAAAGTTGTTCTTTGGTATATATAGAAATTTCTCCTGAATTTAAGAGTAAAATGGGAAAGTGAGTGCTTGATTTCTTTGGAGTAACTGCACTAATTATTCTATTTTGTTTTCCTTTAGTTTCTTGGCTAATATAGGCCTGTTTTTTCCAATATCCTTTTTCTTCAGAGTATCTACAACTATCTTTATCAAGAGACTCCCTCCTCTGGTGTTTAATGCCTGAGGTAGGAGCAGTTAGTTGTTTTATCTGAAAGGCCATCAATTTATTCTGGGTCTTATTCTCTTCTGGTACTAAGGTTCTTTGAAAATGTTCAGTGAGATTTTGGAGGTCTGGCAAATAATAAGCTTTATTTACAATAACGTAATCAAAACATATTTTTACAGCACATAAACATAATTTTAGAAAGTGTTATAAAGACTGGTGCAGAGGATATTTTTCCTGAATATTTTTTATATTCAAAATTGTACTTCAATGGATCCATATTTCTATGCCTTAACAAGCTACATTAATATCCATGACATATTGTGATGTTGTTCAAACTGTATTTACCCTTACATGTTGTCAAAACAACATAGAGGTTCATGCCCAATTTAACTAATCAAATAAATAGAAATAATATAACAGAATATAGTAGAACGTATGAAGAAAACAAATGTCTGGAAGTCAAAACATAGGTAAAGAAATTGTCTAATTGTGTTCCTATAAGTGATACAGAAGAGATCAATTTAAAAATGAGATTGAATCAATTTAACATCTCAATAGGGTACCCATGAAAGAAGATGGGGCCAATTGTGGGGCATTGTATAATAGACGTATATTCTACTTCTACAGGAAAAAATATGAGGCAATAAAGTAAAACATGTTTTCATTGAAATGGCACAAGTTTCTCAAAGCCTATCAAAACTAAGGCAAGCCAGATGCTGAGAAACCCCACTGCATCAATACATATTCTTTCTTAGAGTGATACTAGGACAAAGATTTCCAAATTACCAACAATAGCCTTCTGTTTTGGAACCTGCTCAGATGGATTTTTCAGGAAAATAAAAAGCACGAACAAACATGATACTTTTCTTAGGAGATAAGGGTCTATAAACCCACAGAATGCCAGATCAGGAAATTACAGTAGCTATTACAACATGTTACCAAAATAGCCTTGGGTGTTCTTATTCATGATAAAAGAACATGAAAGTAAGTTAAGTGATTGTGCTTTTTTTAGAGCTAAGCAAAATGTTTTAACTCAGCTCTCTGATTAAAATTCCACACATACTTTATCATTAGACTGCCAGGAATATAAAAATTTAAGGGAAAATGAAAATCAAGCAGGTTAAAATATTGTTGGCCATACGTGGAAGATGAAAATCTCAGTGAGAATTGAAGATTGGGGGCACATATTCTAAACTTGTTTACAACAAGAATAACTTAATGTTACCCTTTAAGAAAGAATGCACTATTCTGCCTCTAAAACATTATATCCATCATCTTTATGCCTATGTATTTGGAAGACAATTCTTGATGGTTCTCTCCTATTTCTGCACATGTGCACATATGACTTTCCTGTGTTTCAAAATTACTTTTCAAGGATGTCTGTATAGCATATAGCAGTACAAGATGAAGTCTCTTTCCTCGCAAAGGGAATGTTTGCTTAAAGCCTTGAGAGAAAGAGATAGTATCTCCCTCAGAAGCAATGGGCAGGCATGCTTACTGTCCATTATAAAAGATACAGGTTCCCTAAGTGCAGAGCCCTTCTATAACTCAACCCACTGAATGTGCAGGTCTCATCTGGCTTTCTTTATGTCACCCTGTGGAAGCTGGATTTTGCATAACTGGAGCAAAAATTGCTCATACTCTGGCTACTGCCATTGCTGTGAATATACTCTTTTGACTTAGGAGTCTTATGTCTTCTGCCTGAATCCATGCAACAGCAGCAGGCTAATTTGTTAGCTTGCAAGTAAGGTCAAATCTCAAGCCTTTAGCAACCTTGACATGTCTTAGATATGGCATTTGAGAACACAGTTTTATGGGTGTAATTGTTGTAATGACAGGGGATTGGCTTGTGTTTTCAAACTTTGGGATACTGATGAAATAATCACAACGTGCCTGGCGGCTCTTTATAAGAGAGGATACTTGAGAGAATTCTGGTTATATTCATACAGCTGTGGAAATACTAAAGTAACTACATTCATTCCAATTTAGTTGGTCTCAAAGGATACACAAAGAAGCAGGTTTCAATAGAAAAATTTCAGGGAGTCAGACTGGCCTCACGTTCTGTTGCTGTGTTACCCCAGAGGAAACATCACATCATTGTTTGACTACAGGCTTTTTGTTAAGATAAAAATCTTAGGAAAGTAACAGTTGGGAGAGGGCTGGGGAAAAAGCCTCATTTTCAAGGTCTTATGGTGCCTTGAGAGATTCTGTTCCGATTCTGAAGAGAGAGAAATATTTGAAGGAACATTTGAGTTTCTCTTCTCTTCTGTGAGGAAGAGTACCTCATTTGCTTAGTGAGAGGAAACGCCTAAATTTTACAGGCCATGCTGATCAGGAGGTTGGACCTGTGCATTAAAACATTCAGCCCTGAAAACCCAGCATGCCAAACCTTGCTTCATGGTCTTTTGCGCTCAGATATGGGGCATAACTACATGCAAGCAGCTCAGCAGAAGCCCCAGACACATCTCTGCTGCCCAAGTTCCAATTTCTCAGTCTGAAATTGGATATAGTAGTAAGTCAGGACTGGAAAGGCATCAAAGCTTAGGCTTAAGGAAAAAAGAATTCTATGAAGACTTTAAATTTTTATTAATTAAAATCAAACTGAGGTTAGAGGGTGATCTGCAGTTGGACTTTGCATTTGTTTTTCATTTGTCAAGAACTCAGAAATGAGATGTGATTAACACCAAAACCAACCTACAGTAATGAGAACACGAAGAAGGTCTTGCAACATACTTCACTTCATGCCAAGTAAAGTCTCCCTATGATTCAACTCTTCCTTATGCCTTTCTGATGGGATCTCCATGATGTACTCAAATCAACATTTCCAAAGCACAAAGTGATCCTTCTAATGTTGTGCGTAGATACTTTAAATTGCTCCCCTATTCTTTTAGATAAAGGCCGGTTTTCCAAGAAGGGTGCAGAAAGTCTTTAAGTTACTGATGCCTGTTCATTTTCTTAGGCTCATTTCCTCTTCAGCTTTATTAAATGCCTTCCCCTTTGCAGCGTCCTTCAAGAATCAGGTCAGTGTCTCTTTTTCAAGCACATGCAATGCCCTTCTCTTCCTCAATTTAGTCTAAGTACTCTCCTGGTACACAGTCATAGCACTTACTATATTAAATTGCAAACATTTGTCTGCTTTTCTGTTTCCTAAAGTGGACTGAGTTCCTTGGGCATAGGAAGCTTAACACTCATTATTTGCACTCAGTCCAAATCCCAGCCCTCAACCTCGAATAAATGCTTTTGGAATGATAGCATCTTCATAGCCCAGCACCTAAATCATTGGGCTGCTTTCTAAATCCTGAGGAAGTGGTGGGAGTGGGGAGAGAGATTTCCCAAATAGACCTGTGGAAGGCGGAGCTGGAAATCTGCAGTTTTAAACATTTCCCTAGGTGATTATGACAACCCACCCAATTGAGAACTTCTTCTCTATCTCCTGCTGTGTGAATCATTTAGCTTTTGATTTGAGGGAACTAATTTTAATCTTCTCAGGCTTTCTCTCATCATTTCATAGATGATTGTACTGGATGCTCCAGGTTAAACATTCTAAAATTCTAATAATATTAATAGTGAAGATTAAATGTTTGAATTAACCTGGTCATTGTAAGTTTTTCTTTTCCTCTATACCCAAAAATGTCTTCTTCAGGGCACATTTTTATAGCTGTTTCTCTGAGTGAAATCTTTGAACTGATTAAGTACTTTTCAATGTGTGTCCAATTTGAGTAGGTAGGTTGTATTCACATTGTTTGTTTGTCTAGTATTTTGTTCATTGACTATTTCCTTAGTAAACAATGGAGATAGTTACCATTTTCTTTTGAGAAAATATAGTATAGCATGTAAAGATTTAAAGTGTACAGTAAAATTATAAATTATGCTGTCAATTCTGTTGCCTTCCAAAGTCACATTCTATCAGGTTCCATAAGCTTTTTTGTAAAAATAATGAAATGATGATATATATTTGGGGTTACTCTCTGGTACACATAAAAATAGGTAAACACAATCGCATAGACGTGGAGCATGTGAAAGTATCAATTCTGTTTTCCTTATTTCTTATAGTTTCCTTGCTTCATCTTCGTAAGTGTTCATAGCTCTGTGAGCCAGAAGTATTACATTGTTATCAGCAAGTTAGATGAGAGCAGAAGTCATGGCTGCAAGTGTGCTGGCCTGGTTGTTTTACCTTTGATAATTCTGCTTATTTGTCCAATAAAGCAAAACTTCTGCCAATAGTACCAGGAATTGTAGCTGTTTATTCTTCTCCCCATCTCCACCAAATGCCATCTCTTTTTAAATCCTTTAAAAACCTCTATTTAAAGCATCAGTTTTCAAAGAGTTTTTAAAAATTAATTAACTAATTAATTAATTTTTTGAGGAAGATTGGACCTGAGCTAACATCTGCTGCCAATCCTCCTCTTTTTGCTGAGGAAGATAAGCCCTGAGCTAACATCTATGCCCATCTTCTTCTATCTTGTATGTGGGATGCCTGTCACAGCATGGCTTGATGAGCAGTGTGTATGTCTGCACCGGGGATTCTAACTGTTGAATCCCAGGCCGCTGAAGTGGAGTATGCAAAGCTAAGCGCCAACACTGGGCCAGCCCCTCAAAGGTTTTTAAATACTGACTGTATGGACCAGTATTGATGCAGGTATATCAAATCAAAACAATTTGACATTGATATTTATGAAACTAGAGATTACGAGATTAGTGTAGCAAATGCTGAAAAGTTCCTGTTTGGGTCCTAGATGCCCAATTCAAGTAAGGAATCTCATTTTTCCTAACAGAGATTATATCAGACAGTTCTTCTGCTCTACTCTTTTAAAATTATAGCTACTTAGAAGGGACAAAGAAAATAGAAAAGAAACTAAAAACAGTGAAGGGGTTGTGGTTGGAGGAAAGTTATATTTGGACTAACTGTCCTGTGAGATTTAAAGTACCATGGTTATCTTTGGATTATAAATAGTGTGGTGATTAAAAAAAAATAGCCAGACAATTCTTTGATACTACTGCCTTCAGGTTGAGGGGTCTCTGTTCCCTTTCCTTAAATCTAGGCAACCTTCTGACTACTTTGAGTAACACAGTATGGTAGAAGTGACTATGTGACTTTCAAAACTAGGTCATAAAAGAGATGCACCTTCTTTTTTGTTCTCTCAACTATTGCTGCTTGAGATCTGAACTGAGAAGATTGACTACAATGAAGACTGTAAAGAACCCAAACCTCATGGAGAGGGCATTTTAGGCATTCTGTTGACAGACCCAGTTGAACTTAGTGTTTCAATAATTCCAGACCAGCTGGCAGTCACGTGAGTGAAGAAACCTCCAGAGGATTCCAGACTCCATCCATCCAGCTACCCTAGCCTTTGAGTCTTTGCAGCTGAGGTCCCAGACTTGAGGAGAAGAGACAAGCTGTCTCCTCTGGGATGAATTCTTCATCCACAGAAAATATGAGAGTAATAAATTTCTTGTATTGTGACGCTAAACTGTGGGGTAGCTGCAATATCAAAGTTACACTGGATGCCGGGAGAATAAAATTCTAAGCGTAAAATATGTTATGTCTATTAGTAATAATATCTATTAATATCCCCAACATTATCATTTTTGACTCTTTAGGCTAATGTAAAAATATAAATAGAAGCATATATACCTTTCTAATAATGTATATTTATACAATAATCATAGTGATGGTTAAGGTAAATATATAATTGTTTTAAACAATTTTTTAATTTTGGAATATGAGGATGAGTGCTTATAAATATTTTATTATTTCTATGTTCCTTCTGCCTAGTTCTAAACTATTTGAGGTTCTGCAAGCTAGTTTGGAAACGAAATAACAGGTATAGGTTCATGCTACTGAATTTATTCAGCCCTTGTCTACAATCTAGTATAAACATTTACCATACTAATGCCTGTTTTTCTGATAATCTTAGTTAATATAGGCAAAAAGCAGTTGTTTGCCAGTTCTTAAATCACAGGTTTTCAGAGGCTGTTGACAGAGATGTAAATGTGAAGCAGTTTGGAACGATTCACAAAGCGTTTCCCTAGAACTAAGAGTTTCTACAGGGTGAAAATTAGAACAGGATTTTTTTGTTGCTGTTGTTTTCTTTTGAGGAAGATTAGCCCTGAGCGAACTACTGCCAATCCTCCTCTTGTTGTTGAGGAAGACTGGCCCTGAGTTAACATCCATGCCCATCTTCCTCTACTTTATATGTGGGACGCCTACCACAGCATGGCTTGCCAAGTGGTGCCATGTCTGCACCAGGGATCTGAACCTGTGAACCCCAGGCCGCCAAGAAGCAGAACGTGCACACTTAACTACTGCACCACTGGGCTGGCCCCAGAATTTTTTGTTTGTATATTATAAACTCATATTATGTTTGTGCTCTCACCAGCGCATCTTTAGTATCTAGAAAACTTGAATCATATGACTCAGAATTAAAGCCTTAATGATTAGTTTATGGATTTCCATCCCAAATCTTAGCTGGGCTTATATGATGACATTTGTTCTGTTTTCCTCCAATTTCAAGATACCAAACAAAAAACACTGATAGACAATGATGACGTGAGTGATGGGAAACAAAAGAGGTAAGCACTATGTTTCCTCCATCTTTCAACGCTGAGAGAGTTTCCAGGCACTAGTTCAGGAAAAGAGAACTCAGTCAGGGGCTTTATGAGGTAAACAGACACCGCTAAGAGTTCTGGGAGGAAAAGCCAAGGGCAGAGTACTGGAGAGGTGAGCGTTACATGTATCAAGTCTAGAGATCTGAAGATGAGATCTCTCAAGTATTCATCTGAGCATTCATTAGTGCAGGCATGTGGGAAAGCACCAGGGACTGGGGGAGGAAGCACACTTGAAAGTTAGAGGTGGTAGTGCCTGGTGTCAGGATAGTGCTTATTCCCAACAGTCAGATTGAAAAGCTCATGATTCATTGGGCAGAGTATTTAGAAGGGTCCCTGTCTCAGTGGTGGGAAATGTTAAAGCTAGACTGGGCACTGTCCTGGTCCTGCCTAAAACATCTTAAAGCAAAAATTGAGAGTATCCAGCTGCTTCCAAGTAACCTAGTTGTGTCACACAGGAATGTTCAGGAATATTTCTAAGAACACAAAAACACCCAGCTCCCAACCTGGTAAATTCCACAACTCATAGCATCCAGTTAGAAGTTAGCAGGCATTCAAAGAGCAAAGAAGAAAACTGTGACTCATAATAAGGTAAACAAAATTGAATCAATTGGAACTCAACCCATAGATTGACCTGACATAGGTGTTAGAATTAGGATATAAGAATTTCTAAATGGTTATTTTACCTGTGTTCTAACTTCAGAAAGTTAAGAAACTCAGAAGATATAAAAAAGCCTGCTCTACAATTTCTAAAGATGAAAATTACAAGGCCCAAGGTGAAAAATACACTGGGTGGGATTAAAAGTGGATTAGACATTACAAAAGAAAAGATCACTGAACTTGATTACATGGCTATGGAAAATATTCAAAATGAAACAAAGCAAGCAAAGAGAATAATAAAATGAACAAAGAATTAGTGAGGCAAAGGACAACATCAAGAAGCCAACCATATGTGTAATTGGAACATTCAAAAGAAGGGAAAGAAAGAGATAAGAGAAAAATACATTTGAAGAAATTATGGCCAAAGATTTTCCGAAGATGTAGAAAACTAAAAATCCATAGATCCATGAAGTTCAACAAACCACAAGCACAAGATGTGAAGAAAACTACAAGTCACAGTACCAAAACCAATGATAAAGATGGAACTTTAAAAGCAACTGAACTAAACTGGGGAAATTTGAACAAGTTCAGCAGAATGAACCCATTTAAATATCCTATATGGGATATTGAACTATAGTTTGTACAATGCCAACTTTGGGGGAAATGGTAAAAGAAACATGAGATCTTTTTGTATAATTTCTTACAATGGCATATAATGTAAAATGATTTCAAAATATAAAGTTAATTAGAAAAAGCAACCGGAAGAAAACTCCTTATGTGAAAGGAATAATGGTAAGGTTTACAATAGATTTTTCACTGGAAACACTGTAAGTGAAAAGAGAATGAAGCCATCTCTCTGAAATGTTGAAAAAAATATGCCAACATACAGTTATATACCCATTTGAAAATAGCCTTCCTAAAGAAAAAAAATCATTATAAATTGAACTTCATAAAATTCAATAATTACTTCTCTTTGAAAAAAACATTTAAGGGCATGAAAAGACAAGCCACAGACTGGGAGATAATATTTAAAAATCTCATATTTGACTAAAGATTAGTGTCTAGAACAAATAAAGAACCATCAAAACTCATTAACAAGAAAACAAACAACAGAATTTTTAAAATGGGCAAATTATTTAAACAGACCCTACACCAAAGGAGATGAATGTATGGAAAATAAGCACATGAAAATATGCACATGTCATTAATCATTAGAGAAATGCAAATTAAAATAATAATTAGATACTAGAACACATCTACTGGAGTGGTTAAAATTAAAAAGACTGACCACACTAAGTATTGGTGAAGATGTGGGGGAATTGGATCTTCATACACTTCTGATGGGAATATGAAATGTTAAACACTTTGGAAGACTTTTTCAATTCTGTAAAAAGATAAATATACACTTATACAGCCATTCCATTCATAGGTTTTTATGCAAGAGAAAAGGTAGCATATAATCATACAGACTTGCAAAAGAATTTCCATAGAAGCTTTATTTATAATACGCAATAACTGGAATTAATCCATATGTCCTTCAAAGGATGAATGAATAAACAAAATCTGGTATATGCATACAATATAATACTACTCAGACATAAAAAGGGATAAACTTTCAATATACATGTATCTTAGATGGAACTCAAAACGATTAAGCCAAATCTGCCCCCTAGGAAAAGAGCATACATGTATGATTTCAGTTGTGAGAATTTCTAGGAATTGTAAACTAATCTGCAGTGACAGAAAGCATGTCAGGTGTTTGTGAAGAGAGCGGTGGAGGGAGGAATGGAAGAAGAAGTTACAAATGGGCACATGGAAACTTTGGGAGTAAGGGGTATGTTGACTATCTGGTTTTATGAGTGTGTACATACATCAAACTTATCAACTTGCACTCTTAATGCACAGTCAATTCTACCATCATAAACCACTTTATAAAATAAAATTTAAAAAATATGTCCTTACAAATGGTAAGTTCATCAGCTTTAGATAGTTTAGGTCTGCCTTAATGGTACTAGATTTTAGGAATCATATATTAAACTTCATGAATTCAAAACATTTCCAAAAAATCGATTTCATTACCTTAACATTGCTATGTTAGAATCTTTGAATTAATTTTCCTTCTTTTTTAAAATTATATTTAACATTGAAAACAAACCAAAACATTCTGCCTTTTAAGGGGCTGAGAATGGTTTATTAGTTCTAAATCAATTTTTGTGCTCCTAAAGTCATTGAATTAGAAAACCTTGTTGTTTTTTTTTTTTTAAGTATTTCAGGTATACTTCCTTCAATTTTTACAGTATTTAATTGTAACATTCCAAAGATTTCTCGTGTTATCAAAGTTGCATTTCCTAATTAGTGAAGTCAAAAATGATTAGCATATGTTTGCATTCCACTGACTAGCCTGCCTCTACAGATGGATTTCAGAGCATCAGAGAACTAAAACTTTCATACCTCATACTACCACTCTATTAAAATGCATATGGCTTCAACAGATCTGTGATTACCCTTTAATTTTACAACTATAGTATATATATAGACAAACCAGAAAGAATCAATTTATTATATACTGTATGATAGGCTGAATTTGTTCAACCTATTATGCTCCTCTGTTCTATAAAATGAGACCAAGATGGATTTCCTGAATTGGTTTGTGTGAATCATTGTAAGCTATTTGATTATTTTTCCTGCTCAGACCTGTTTACCTTAGCCTATGTTAACAAGCCTTTTTTCTTTAAAAGCAGTCTAATGACTGTAGTGGGGACTTTCATCCGCCATCACATATTGCACCTGGAAGTGCTGGAACAATAATTCAAGGCGACTGATTGACAGTGACTGCTACCAAATTAGCATTTCCGTGGAAGCCAGCATCAGTTATTGTCAACAGACATTATCCATGTCGGAGACTTTCTGAACTGCTTTTCAACACAGGCCAAATTACTCAGTATGCAAGGAAACAGAAGAAACTTTGTCTGAATACCGTATTAGGACAGAAGCAAGGATCTTGTGTTCTTTCACACTATATAGTGTTCTTTAAATTGTAAAAGGTAAAACAGAACAGATACTTTGTGTGTCAGACATTACGTCTTGTAGTGGGATGATTTAAATTTAGCATATTTAATAAATAGCATATACATTGAATTGAGACAATTTAAATTTTAAAGCTGAGTGATTAATGGATTGTCAATACGTCTGTCATGAAACTAACAAACTGTGTGAGGGTTGGATCTGAGCAAAAGTGAAATGACAAGAATAACGTCTTATGATAAGAAATGAAAGTGAACTGCTTGTATTTTAAAGCTTTTGTATGTCAAAGCAAAAATGCATCCATATTTAAATGCTGAGTCTGAGAGCTAAAAGGGATTTGAGATACCATGTAGTGAAAATATCTGTATATGAATAGGAAACTAAAACCAGAGATATTCATGACCTATTCAGTGTTAAATCATCAAATACAAAGACATCAGGACTAGAATTGGGGTATCTAAACTTATATCTTAGTGTTCTATCCATTTCCAAACACACACACACAAATGTTCTGCTCTAATGTTCCCTTCCATTTGTATTAGCCCCATTTAAACTCAGTTCAATAATAAACTTCAGGGTTACTTGATTTAAAATTTTGCATCAATACTAGTGCTTAGAACTTCCCAACTCTTCAAAATCAGCTTTGCCTGATGTCAAACATGTCAATGAACTATTTTTATTTCTTTTGTTTTTGCACAGTACATGGCAATCCTGAAACCACTAAACATGTATCATGTGGTTAATATTGGAGGGACTAGGGAACCAAAGTCACAATTTAGTATAAGGAACAGAATTCTGAATCAAATATAATTATAATGGAGGTTCTATGTTGACTGAATAAAATTTTTGTTATCTTAGATAAAGATACTTCACACAGTAATAGACAGACTTTAGTTCTATTCAAATGAAGATAATGACTACTCTATACATATATCTATATAGACCATACATACCATAAATTAAGTTAGTTTCCAAATCACTGAAAATAATTATGATATTTTGGATATGTGCCTTATATTATTTATATAACAACAAGGTAAATTTTATATTTGAGAAATTCCCTAGGTGGATTGTTCCATTTTTTTACTGGATATTTCCAACTTGGATGATTAGATGTCTTAGTAATACCTGGGCACTGGCATTTCCAAATTAAATTAATCATCTTTACTTGGAAATACTTCACTTCATCCTGTTTTAATAATTGGAAATTCCACTATCCTACCACTATACCTAGAACTCTAGTTTTTTCTTTTTAAATTTTTTCTTCTTACTGCTATAATAACTTTCTTTAGTCACCAAGTTTTAAAAACCTCTCTAATATCATGTCATACATGGGAAATATTTTATCTTCTCCCTTTAATGGAAAACATACTAATTTCATCTATACTGTAATCATTTTTTAAAAAATCACATACATACATGAATAACCATTATAGGGAATAAAGAAAAATTAGGAGAGGTAGTTTATTAGAAGGATGGAAATCTGTTTGATATTATCTTTTGGTTTAAAATTTTTAAAGTTGTCTCATTTTTATCACTGAAGCTCCCATTTTTATGCCCATATAATAAAGGAAAAAGATATATTTTTCAGTCATAAGTGACATTGTTAGTTCTTATTGCATCCAGAGTTTTCTAAGCAGACTGTCCCTCCAATCTGGCTAAGATAATACCAAAATGTCTATATTAGTAATATAACTGGTATGATCTAATTCATCTGATTTGGATATGAATAAATATGGTTACTTTTCTTTCCATTCTGTAATTAATTGCCACAAGCTACCTATTCTTATTCATAGAAACCCAGTATTGCTACCATAAATTATCCAATAATTCTTGGATTTACTCAGTCAAAAGGAGTAAACTCTGCTTCTATACACCAAGCAGATGGATCTTTATGTTGTTGTGATATTGGCATTGAAAATGGGTCCAGCTCATTCTGATTTAATGCCTTCTGGTCTTCTGCATCCTTGTTGTTCTTGCATCTCCAGGTGGCTACACCTGTTACACTGACATCTCACATTTTGACTCACAGGATTACAACTCTTGAATACAAGTTTAATGATAGTTGACTGAGTCAAGAAGCCAAAGAACAAGGTAAGCCCCCAAAATTTACAATGTAGAAAATAATAAAGAAATGATCATAAATTAGTCAAAAAGAAACAGATGAATGAATGTGGGATTGGCACAGGGCATGAGAAACTGCAGAGGAAAACTGTGATTAATATTTCAAAACATTTTCCAACCACACTGTTCCCTTTACTGACTAACATGACAATTCCACTGAAGATAATCTAAACTCCTTTCTTGTGAATCTGCTATGCTCATTTCATTCGAAAAGAAATTCTTCCCATACAAAATACTTCTCACCTCTCTACTGCTATGCTTTCTTAGGTATGCAGAAATTTTAGAAAACATGATTTTATTTCAAATTATTAGAGAATATTAAATAATACCATGGTTTGATAAAATAAAATTCAAAATGTTAAAATAAAATTTATTCAATTTAACACAGTATTTAAATTTTCTATTAATTGAAAGCAAATGTGATAAACACTGGAAGGAAAAGAAAAATGAGTAAAGCCAACTCTTTGTGCTCGGAGAATTTATAATCTAGTAATGAAGGTAAGATTTAAATAAATATGTTACAATGATTGTATTTATGGGTGCCATGATTAAAAGAACAACAAAATAATATCACCATTCAATAGAGAGGGCAATTATTTTTGCTTGAATAATTATGAAACAATTCATAATTTGAAGTGATTTATGAATTAAAAATGATTATTATATACCAGCACAAAGACTTTTTTTAAATGAAGAAACAAAACATCTACCTCAAAATTAGTGTGCTTTCAAAGGGCACACTGATGATAATATATTTAATCAGTCTCGATCAAAAATGGAAAGCAAGATACACTACTTAGGATAAATATGAAAGTGTACTATTGAAATATACAAGTATTTTATAGGAAGCCAACACTCTGAATTAATGGGAAATTAACAATTTACCAAGAAGATACGATTATTACAAGTGATGGCTTTATATAAGGTAGTGTAAATATAAGATTTCTATTAAATTAGTCAGCCAGGGCTGCCATAACAAAAACCATCCACAGACTGGATGGTTTAAACAACTAAAATTTATTTTCTCAAAGACTGGAGGCTGGAAGTCTAAGATCAAAGGGTAGGCAGATTGGGTTTCTCTGGAGAGCTCTCTCCTTGGGGTACAGATGGCTACCTCCTTGCTTTATCCTCATAGGGCCTTTTCCATGTTTGTGTGTATGTATGCTCTTTCAGAATCTCTTTCCGTTCTTAAAATGATGCTACTCCTATTGGATTAGGATTAGGGCCTCACCTTTAAGACTTCATTTTATCTTAACTACCTCCTTAAATGCCCTATCTCCAAATACAGTCACATTGGGGATTAAGCCTTCAGCCTATGAATTTGGGGGGACATAATTCAGTCTGTAACATCTATAATGGATTTTTCTGAAAACAGAGTGTAGTAACGTAGGCAGCAGAAGTGGATGGAATGGATGAACCCTAGATTTGGTGACAGAGTGAAAGGTAGAAATGAGGAGGGACTGAAGAGTCTCAAATAATTCTGAGGCTTCTGCTTGCATGGGCTGAGAAGCCATTTACAAAGATATGGATTTTAGTATGTGAACAACCATGAAAGAAGATATACTATAAGGTTTCGAACAAATAAATGATCTGATGCTCTCAAAAAGTACTAACCAAGAGTGTATGGACACAAAGACTAGATCATTTCAGATCAAATATATTTCCTTTTATGTAAGTTTATTAAGCTATTAGGTTGGGTAATTTATTAGATACAGTACATGTGGATTTCAGAAAGGCATTTCACAAGGTCTCACATGATGTCTTTGGGAACAAGAAGTCATTTTGATGGAAGACAGGGCATTGGGGCAGAATTGTCGATGGTTGATCACATTCAGAAAGAGCTAAAATTACTGAAAATTCTATCAAGAGAGAAGGTTGTAGTAGCATTCAACAGAGGTTTTCCCCTATGCTCTGTTTCACATTTTTACCAATGACTTGGATGATTAAAATTGCAGCCATCACAAAACTGGAAGTGACAGCTATTGTAGTGGATGGCAGATATCAGATGCAAATAAAAAACAAAGGGTATCAGATGTCCTGTGAGAGTTACATCTGAAAATCAACACAATGTATCAAAGCAGGTTTCTACAAAGTCACCTCAAAAATAGGCAAGGTTTCAGGCTTCAAAGACTTAGTCATGACTTGGTGGAATGCATTATCTTATTTCAGAAAAAAATATGTCAATCAAAAGTATGAAGTATCCATCATGGGAGTGTAGAAAAGGGAGAGTCACAGAGCCAAGCATTGGCTGGTGCATTCTAGCTCTGGTCAGAGGAAATCGAATCTTAACCAATGAGTTTCAAATATTCATATTCCATTAGCAAGGTGATTATTATTAATATTTTGGGTAAACATATTCATTTATGTTATCCTGATGCCAATAAATATGAGATTCTTCTAACTATGTTTATCCTCATAAAATTATCTTAAAACAACCTTCTGATTATGCTATTCTTTTCTATTATGTGTCTGCCTACAGGGAGGGAATAAACTAATACAGAGTCAAAGATTCTCTTTTTTAAGAGTTATATTTTATTTTAAATACGTAAATTGTTGTTCTGGTTTTAAGATTACTTCTAAGAGCTTGGTTAATTTATTTCACAAGTCAGAAATGGATCCATTCTGGGTATAATTATACAATCAGTTTTCTGACCCTGCAAATATGAGGGTCAGATCCTCAATCACGGTAAATTCATGAATATATGAGTACCATAATGAGAGGCCCCTTGAGGGATAACCTCTGACCACTCCCAGGAGACATACCACACAGCATAGCATTGTCATTTGCTATTCAAGGTCAATAATTGATCTAATTTTTTTATTTCCAGCATGTATTCAAAATCAACTATGGAAAAAATGTGACAGTAATCCACATCAATACACATGGAAATGATTTAAAGCTTTTCTGATAACAAGACCAATAAAATAGTAACAATGTGAAAGGAAAAAAACTATTGCACTTTTAACAACATTCATTGACTCAATATACAGATAAAGGAATACAAAAAACTTTACGCTGTTCAAACCTATATTGTAGTATGTAGTTCTGATAAAATATTTTAAGAAAGACTTTAAATGAAATTCTGTTAAGAAAGAAGCAGCTAGAATTAGGTGAAAGTAATTTAACATATAATTAACATATAATGCATTGTTATGAAAATTAAGTGCATGCCAAGTGTGCAAGGCATAAAACAATATACACTGTATACCCATCATCTAACTTAATTATTATTGCCAATATTGTTAAAGTCCCTTCCTCAATCTATTTCCTTTACTCGCTTCACAGAAATTTCTTCTATCTTGAATTTTATGTGTATCATTCTGATTCATACTCTATAACTTTGCTCCATACATAGGCATTTATAAGGATACTGTAGTGTCATTTTGTATGTTTTTAAACTTCAGAGAAGTTGAACTCACAATATATGTCCTCTGCAACTTATTTTTTTTCAAAATTATATCTGTAAAGTTCATAAACTTTAACGTCATGCTATTTTTTTCCTATTCACTTCTGTTCAGTACTCCATTATATAAAACTGTATGAATATGTGAGTTCACTTGTTATTCTCTGCGAACAGATATACAGGTAGGTCCCCCCTTCTTTTTCCTACTATAAATGATGCTATGAACACCCACGTACATGTCTCTTGTGTATTTTGAGTTTCTCTAGTGTACATGCCAGGAACAGAATGGCTGGCTTATGGAATTATACGCTTCTTTGATCTTAATGCACTTTGGTGATCATCTCCTAATGTGTATTACACTGGTACTCTAACCACAAATGAATATGGTAACTGTTTCACAAACTCACCAACGCTTGATACTGTGTTTTCTGTCATCACGACAAATGTGAAAATATATCTCATAGTGGTTTGAATTTGCAATTCTGTAATTACTAACGAGGTTGAACATATTATTTGTTTTATAAACTTTTGATGTTTTGCTTTCTGTGTATTATTTTTCATAACTTTTGTCCTTTCCAGTTGAGTTGTTCTTTTTCTTGGCGATATGATGCAATTATCTATGCATACCATATATTAGCCTTTTGCTGTTCTTTACATACGTTATCAGGATTCAATTTTTTAAAAATAAACTTTATATTACTTAATAAACTTTGATTTACAGAAAATTTGCAAAGGTAATACAAAGAGTTCCTATACATCCTGAATCAAAGCACCCCATTGTTAACATCTTACATTGCTATGGTATATTTGCCAAACTAAGAAACTGACATTGACACATTATCATACATTACTTAGATTTCACCAGTTTTTCCATTAATGCCCTCTTTCTGCTTCAAGATCCAATGCAGAGTGCCACTTTGCATTTGTCACATCTCCCCAGCCTCTTCTGGTCTGTGAAAGTTTCCCAGTCTTTCCTCAAATTTCATGGCATTCATAGTCTTGAGCATTGCTTAAAATATCTGTAAAATGTTCCTCGATATTGGTTTGTCTGTTTTCTCATGATTAGATCAAACTACAGACTTCTGGAAAGAGGTGAAGTGCCCTTTTCATCATATTATATCATGTATGCATGATATCACATGACATAATTGTTAACCGTCACTTAATTAAGGTAGTGTTTGCCAAATTTCTCCACTGCAAAATTACTATTTTGCTTTTGCTTTTCCGACTTTTTTATTTGGAACTACATCGTTAATCTAGCTCACCTTCAAGGCGGTCTAGGAGGTGGGAATTAAACTTCACCTCAAGTAGTGGGGAGTACATACACATATTGTTTGTAATTATTATGTGAGAAAATTTATATCTCTCCCCATATATTAACTCATCTATTGTCTGTGAAAGAAATTGTAGGTACATACACACGCATAAACTAGGTTTTAAGGGTAAAACGATTTCTAATTTGTAGGAAAAGGATTAAATATGTTTGTTTTCTGAAAAGAGTTATTTTGTACTTTGTTTTCTATTAAAATGTATTTAGTTTTTTTAAAAAATAGACATATATATTTATTTTCCACTTTGGGTTATAATTAAATACTATGTTATTTTTTTGTGTGTAAGTTGTTCCAGCTTTGGCCATTGGGAGCTTTTCCAGCTTGGTTTCTGTGTCTTTCTGATATGCCTGATCTTCATCATTTTTGATCACTTCCTAACATTCTGGTCCTAAAAGATACTCCAAGGTGCCGTAGTATATTTTCCTTACCCCAGGAATAGATTCCGCCCTTTCTCCAAAATACTCTGGTTGCTTTGATTGGAAAATGTATTTATATACAAAAAGCTGAGCAATAACTATGCTCAATGCCACCGAGTTGCTTCTAGGTCCTCCCAGCAGACAGAGTTAGTAATATATATGTCATATATACAATACCGAGTATATGCATATGTCTATGTTTCTGTAGCTATTCAACTGTATATGCATTGAGTTAAACATGAGTTCAGATTTATGTCTCCAACCCAGTACCACAGGGTTTATTCTAGAATGTCTTTCTTGATTATCTGTAAATTCTCTTTCCAACAGTGAGAAAAATGATTCCAGAGATTAAACTTTTCTTCTTTCTATAATGATATCCAATTGCCCCCTTCATTGTTAACCGTATTATATATCATATTTCAGAATATGTTAGAGTGTGTTCCTGGGATCCCTATTTTATTCCTTTGGTTTGTTTGTTTATTCCTGTGCCAATACCACACTCCTTTGCGGACTGGAACATTATAATAGTCTGTGACATTTTACACCGCAAAGTTTATGCCTTATGTTTCTGTTTGATAAATATTTGGGCTAATCTTGGTCATTTGAACCTCTGTAGGAATTTTACAGTTATCTCCTCTGGTTCTTTGAAAAATCTCATCACAATTTGTAGATTTATTTGAATACAATTGAGATGCTTAATACATTGAGTTTCCCTACTCACTAATAAAATCTCACTCCATTTATCTGAGTAGTCTTTAATGTCTTTTAATGAAATTACATTTTTTCCATAAATTGTATGCTTATCTTTTGTTAGATTTTTTGCTAAATAACTCTTTATGTAATAAATAATATCTACTTATATATTTTCTAAGTCCTGCTAGTATTTAACCCTGAGATTGATCTTTTTATATTAACCATGTATCTAGACACCTTGCCAAACTTATTTTTAATTTTTTTCTATGTAGATAATCCTACAATATTCAAAGAGTGACTGTTTTAATTCTTATTTTCCAGTTTTTACAAAAGTACTTTCTTTTATTTGGATTATAACGGCTACAACTTTTAGTAGAGTGTTGAATAGGAAAAATCATAGATTGTTATGTTTCATTTCTGGTTTTCCAAGGTATACTTGAACTGCTACCATTAAATATTAAAGTAAGTTTACGTGTGTGTGTGTGTGTGTGTGTGTGTGTACATACACACAAACATGCATGCATTCTACTTTCAAACAGACAGGCTGAAAACAAAGAAAAACTATACATATGGTTTATCAGGTAAATGAATTTTCTGTCTTTTCTTGGTTTGCTAAGACTTTTTAAAAGTTAATACAGAGGATTGATTTATGTAGAATATTATACTGGCATGATCACATAGATTTTCTCCCTTACACCATTATTTTGACCAATGACATGCACAGGTTTTATGGTTATATTAATAGATTTTCTTGCATCACTGGAACACTCACAACATGTTCATAAGTATAATTATTTTATACAGTTGTGTTTTCAGTTTGCTTATATTCAGGATTTCTTATCTAAGCTTATAATTTATATTATATGGTAATTTACCTTTCTTATACTCATTTTCTGATTTAAGTAGTAAAATACATTCTAGTGTCAAAAATATATCGTGGACTGTTTCTTTTTGTCCTATTTTCTGGAATAATTTTAAAAAATCTTGATGTTCCTAGTTTTTTGAATGTCTGATAAACTCTTTTTTTAAAACCTGCTGTGCTCAGTGAATTTGATAGATGGATTTTAAACTAATGATTAAATTTCTGTAAGAGTGATAAGACAATTCAGGGTTTCTATTTTTATATTGAGTATTACTAAATAATTATATTTTTCTATAAAAGGCTTCATTTTTCTTAGTTTTCAAATATATTTCATTGATTATATTTTTAATATCTGTGTTATATAATTTTTTTAGACCCTATTTCATTATTATTATTGTTGCTAACATTAATCTATGTCTCAGTTTTTCTTGATGGTACTGTTGACACTTTGTCTATTCAATTAGTTTTTTTCAAAAATCTAACTATTTATTATGTTTCAACTGTCTATTTTATCTTTGTATTATATTACCTTAATATGTTTTTTCATTTTCCTATCCCATTTTTGTATTTATTATGCAAAAAACAACAGAAAAAATCCTACTCTTTAATTTTGATACTCAGCCTATTAATTTTATCCTTTGTTAATTGTTAGTAAAGACATCTTAATGATTTTCACCTCTTTCCTAACACAATGTTGACCACATCTTTCATGTTTGGTAATATTGTAAAATTTTCCATGCCTGCTGATTTTGATGAACAGATTTTAAACTACTGCATGTATTACATTACAATCTTTCCTAATTTGTTTATTCATGATTTTTCTATTTATTTCCTAATTTATTTATTTAAGAAATCTCCATTATAATTTCTTCTTTGATCCACCAGTCATTTACAAAGTGAGTTTTTATATTTTTAAACATATTTTGTTTCTAATTTTGTTGATTTTGCCATTGTTGATTGTTTATTTAATTGCATTATAGTGAGAAATACAGTCTGATTTTTAAAAATTTGTTGATACTTGAGTAGTATGTGATCAATTCTTATAATTCTAATGTGTATATCTGAAATAGATATGAATTACATTATTATAGTATGCAGTGTCCTCTACATGCCTTTCAAACCAAGATTTTTTATTTGGTTTTTCAATTCTTTTATATGTTTACTGGTTTTGTATCTGCTTGATCTATAAATTACTTAGAGATATATTTTCTAAATTTCTAATGAGATTGCAAATATTAGAATTTCCACTTGTGTTACATCAACTTGTACTTTTTATATATTTTAAATACAATTTTCATTAAAGTAAAACATAAAGTATGCAAATCATATGTATGTACTTAAATATAAAAGTTGTTACTATCTACTTAATCATCAAACATTTAAGGGAATAGAATACTATTACTACCACAGAAACCTAGTTAATCCTTTTAGAATATGCTCACCACTCTGATTTAAATTACCAGAAATTATTTTTGCATGCTTCATGAAAATTATACATTATATATTCTTTTTTGTCTTGATATGACATTATGTTTGTGAGACTCATCCATGTGTGGTATAACAATAATTTGTTCATTTTAATTCTGTACATTATTCCAATAGTAAAACAGATCAATATACCACAGTGTATTTGTCTATTCTTTTGTTTTGGTTGTGTATGCAAAATACTGCTATAAACATTCCTTTAAACATCCTCTTGTGCACAGATATATGTATTTCAATTGGGTTCCTCTTTAGATAGTATTGGTGCATAGGTTATGAAAATCTTCATATTTTAATAAATATTGTTAATCAGCCTCTGAAGGTGATTCACCAAATTACAGTAGGAGATGTAATATATGAGAGTTCTCATTACCCTCCATTCTCACTAATATTTGGCACTATCAATATTTTAATTTCAACTCTTCTGATGGGTGATTTTTGATTTCCCATAGTTTTTCTTTTTATTTCCTTAAGATTAATGATGAGCATTTTTCAAATATTTATTGGCTTCTTAGATTTTACGTTTAAATTTTTCATTTGTACTTTAAATTTTTCACTGATTTGAAAGAGCTCTTGATATATTCTTGTTAGGAATTTTTATTGAATAAATGTGTTCCAAATAACTTATATTACCCTATGGCCCATTTATGCCATTTTATGATGCTGTTAGTGGTATCTTTGATGAATTAATATTTCTAATAATATTTGTCTCCCATGTCTTTTCTGTTGTGAATCAAATATCCTTATGTTTGTGCTTTTGTTTCTAGAAACTAAACTTTATGCATTATTTATTTTAAAACTATGCTAAATGGTACACATACTTTTGAAACTGTCATTTTTTGATGATAATTTGAAATGTTATTCTAATAATTTTATGTTATTTCATAACTTTTATTGCATTGATACAATCTCCTTTACAGCCAGCAATATTTTACCATGAAGGTATACTAACTTGGTTGAAAACATTTTATAAATACTTTTATATTCTTCTTTGTAATTCTTTTATTTTTAAAATCATTCTGATGCATTCAATATAGGAACACCTAACTATCTAAAGCAAATATTAATAGACATAAAGGGAGAGACAGACAGCAATCACATAATAGTAAGGAACTTAAATATCCCACTTTCAATAACGAAGAGATCATCCAGACATAAAATCAATAAGGATGCACTGGACTTAAACTACATGTTGGACCATATGTACTTCAGAGATATTTACAGAATATTCTGTCAAACAAAAGTAGAATACACATTCTTCTAAAGTGTACATGGAACATTTTCTAGGATAGGTTATGTGTTAGGCCACAAAATAAGTCTTAATAAATTTTAGAAGATTGAAATCATACTAAGCATCTCTTCAATCACAAAGATATGAAACTGGAAATCAATTACAAGAAGCTAGAAAATTCAAAAATATGTGGAGATTAAACAACATGTTACTGAGCAACCAATGAGTCAAAGAGAAAATCGAAAGAGAAATCTGGCCAGCCCCAGGGGCCTAGTAGTTAAGTTTGGTACACTCTGCTTTGGCAGCCCAGGTCTGGTTTCTGGGTGGGACCTACACCACTTATCTATCAGTAGCCATGCTGTGGCAGTGGCTGATATACAACAAGAGGAAGATTGGCAACAGACGTTAGTTCAGGGTGAATCTTCCTCAGTGGAAAAAAAAAAGAGAGAGAAATCAAAAAATATCTTGAGATAAATAAAAACAGAAATACAACATACCAAAACTTATGAGATGCAGCACAAGCAGTTCTAAGAGAGAAGTTGATAGCAATGAACACCTACATTAAGAAAATAAAAGGAGCTTAAATAAACATCTAGCTTTATACCTCAAGAAACTAGAAAAAGAAGAGCAAATGAAGCCCGAAGTTAGTAGAAGGAAGAAAATAATGAAGACTTGAATGGAAATAAATGAAATAGAGAACAAAAAGGACAATGGAAAAGATCAATGAAACTAAGAGCTTCTTTCTTGAAAAGCTAATCAAAATAGACAAATCTTTATCTAGACGTACCAAAGAAAAAGGAGAGAGGACTCATAGGAATGAAATCAGCAATGAAAGAGGAAATGATAACACAGACATACAAAGGATCATAAGAGACTCCTATAAACAATTATATGCTGACAAATTTGACAAGCTAGAAGAAATGGATAAATTCCTAGAAGCATAAAACCTACCAAGACTGAATCATAAAGAAACAGAAAATCTGAACAGACAAATTATTAGTAAGGAGATTGAATCGGTAATCAACAAACTCCCACAAACAAAAGTCCAGGACCAGATGGTTTCACAGGTGAATTCTATCAAACTTTTGAAGAAGAAGTAATACCAATCCTTCTCAAACTCTTGAAAAAAAATTTAAAAAAAAATAGAAGAGGAGAAAACACTTTCAAACTCATTTCCTGAGTCCAGCATCACCCTGATACCAAAACTGGACAAGGACATCACACAAAAACAAAATCACAGGTCAACATCCCTGATGACTATAGATGTAAAAATCCTCAATAAATATTAGTGAACTGAATCCAACAGTACCTTAAAAGGATCACACACCATAATCAAGTAGGATTTATTCCATGGATGGAAAGATTTTCCATCTGCAAATCAATCAGTGTGATACACCCTGTTCACAAAATGAAGGATAAAGATCATATGATCAACTCAATAGATGCAGGAAAAACATTGGACAAAAGTCAATATCCATTCATGACAAAATCTCTCAAAAAATGTGTATAAAGGGAACACACCTCAATATAATAAAAACCGTATGACAAACCCACAACTAACATGTGCTCAATGGTGAAAAACTGAAAGCTTTTCCTCTATTATGAGAATAAGAGAAGGCTGCCCACTCTCACTACTTTTATTCAACAGGGTATTGGAAGCTCTAGGCAGAGCAATTACGCAAAAAAGAAAAAAAGAAGAAGAAATAAAAGTCATCTCAATTAGAAAGAAAGAATTAAAACTGTTTCCATTTGCAGATGGTATATTATGTATAGACAGCCCTAAAAGCTTCCCCAAAAAACTAGCAGAATAAACAAACGTAGTATGTTTCAGGACACAAAATCAATATACAAAAACTGGTTGCATTCCTATACACAAATAATGAACTATAAGAAAGATAAATTAAGGAAACAATCACATTTACAATAGAATCAAAAAGAATAAAATACAGAGGAATAAATTTCACGAGGGAGGTGAAAGATCTGTGCACTGAAACCTTAAGACAATGATGAAAGAAATTGAAAACACTAATAAATGGAGAGATATTGCAGGCTCATTGGATTAGAAGAATTAATACCCTTAAAATTCTAAACTACCCAAAGTGAGCCACAGATTTAATGAAATCCCTATCAAAATTCATACTGCATTTTTCACATAAATAGAAAACACAGTCCTAAAATTTGTATGGAAACACACAAGACCTCAAATAGCCAAAACAATCTTTTTTTTTTTTTTTTTAAGATTTTATTTTTTCCTTTTTCTGCCCAAAGCCCCCTGGTACATAGTTGTGTATTCTTCGTTGTGGGTTCTTCTAGTTGTGGCATGTGGGACGCTGCCTCAGCGTGGTCTGATGAGCAGTGCCATGTCCGTGCCCAGGATTCGAACTAACGAAACACTGGGCCAACTGCAGCGGAGCGTGCGAACTTAACCACTCGGCCACAGGGCCAGCCCCTAGCCAAAACAATCTTGAGAAAGAATGTTGGAGGCATCATACTTTTTGATTTCAAACTATATTACAAAGCTATTATAATCAAATCAGTATGGTATTGGGATAAAAATAGATACATAGATCAATGGAATAGAACAGAGTCCAGAAATAAGCCCATATGTGTGTGGTCAATTAACTTACGATAAAGGAACCAAGAATATATAATGGAGAAAAAATAGTTTCTTCAATAAATGGTTTTGGGAAAACTGGATAACTACGTGGAAAATAATGAAATTGGCTCCCTATCTTACACTATACAAAAAAATTAACTCAAAATGTATTAAAGACTTGAATGTAAGACCTGAGACCATAAAACTCCTAGAAGAAAACATAGAAGGTAAGCTCCTTGATGTCAGTCTTGGCAATGATTTGTTGAATTTGGAAACAAAAATCAACGAATGGGACTATATCAAACAAAAGAGTTTCTGTATAGCAAAGAAAACCAACAACAAAATGAAAAGGCAACCTATAGAATGAGATAAAATATTTGCAAATTATCTAGCTGATAAGGGGTAATATCCAAAATATTAGAACTCATAGAATAAAGAACTCATAGAACTCAGCAAAGAGTCCAATTAAAAAGTGAGCAGAGGAACTGAGTAGATGCTTCTCCAAAGAAGACATACAAGTGGCCAATAGGTACATAAAAAGGACTTAAACATCACTAATCATCAGGAAAATGAAAATCAAAACCATGATGAGATATAACCTCACAATCGTTAAAATGGCTATTATAGGGGCCAGCCCCCTGGCTGAGTGGTTAAGTTTGAGCACTCCGCTTTGGCAGCCCAGGGTTTGCCAGTTTGGATCCTGGGGGCGGACCTACATACTGCTCATGAAGCCATGCTGTGGTGGTTTCCCACAGAGAAGAATCAAAAGGACTTACAACTAGAATATACAACTGTGTACTGGGGCTTTGGGGAGAGAAAAGAAATGGCTAGTATAAATAAGACAAGAGATCACAACTGTTGGTGAGAATGTGGATAAAAGAGAACTCTTGTGCCCTGTTGTTGGGTATATAAATTAGCATATATAAACAGGCATTATGGGAAACAGTGTGGAGGTTCATCAATAAATATAGAACTACTATATGATCCAGCAATCTCACTTCCGGGTATATAACCAAAGAAAATGAAAACAGGATATCTAAGAGATAATCGGCACTCCCAAGTTGGTTTCAGCATTTATTGACAATGGCCAAGATATGGAAACCTGAGTGTCTATCAATGAATGAATAGATAAAAAAGATGTGAATATAGATTTATGTATGTATATATCCATACACACACACATACATACATACACAATGGAATGTCATTTGGCCATGTGAAAGAAGGAAATCCTGCTTTTGAGACAACATGGATGAACTCTGAGGGTATGATGATAAGATAAGCCAGACAGAGAAAGACAAATACTACAAAGTATCATTATATGTGGAATCTTGGGGGAAAAAAGTCAAACTCGTAGAAACAGAGTTGAAACGTGGTTTCCTGGGAGTGGCAGCTGGGAGAAATAGAGGTTGGTAAAAGGGTAAAAACTTTCAGCTATAAGATGAATAAGGAGCCAGCTCTGATGGTCTAATAGTTAAAGCTCTGTGTTCCCTCTGCCTTGGCCACCAGGTTCGTTTCCTGGCGGCAGAATCACACCACCCGTCTGTCAGTTGCCACCCTTTGGCAGCAGGGCTCACACAGAAGAACTAGGACTTACAATTAGGATATAAAACCATGCGCTGGGGCTGTGGAGAGGGAAAAAAACAACAGGAAGACTGCTATCAAATATTAGCTCAGGGCAAATCCTTCCTAGTGAAAACAAAAAATGAGTAAGGTCTGAGAATCTAATGTGAAATGTAGTAATTGTAGTTGATAACGCTGCATTATATAACTGATATTTTCCGAGAAAGAAGAACGTAAATGTTCTCAACAACAAAAAAAAAATAAAAAGAAAGGTGAGGTGATGGATGTGTTAATTAGCTAGATGGGGGAATCCTTCCACAACATGTACGTGTCAAATCACCATTATGTGCACTTTAAACATCTTATAATTTCATGTGTCAGTTATATGTCAATAGAGCTGAAATAAATAAAAATAAATTAATTAATTTAATTAAATCACTGTAAATATCTTTTCTATTTCAATTAGAGAGCTTTTCCTTTTATTTTGATTATTGATGCATTTCGAGCTGTTAATGTGATTTTGAGCTTTTACTATATAGAGTGATATTATTAGTCTTTTTGTACAAAGGATATTTGTTAGAATTATGTTCATGTTTATTACTCCCCATCATTTTTGTATCCTATATCTTCTTTCTGAGGTCAATTTCCAGTTTTCTAACTCTTACTCTATTGATGACATGTGATTGTAGTTAATTATTTCTGAGCAGGTCTTTGCGTCACTTTCGTACCTCAAGTTTTTATCATTTTAGCCTACATCTAGTTTTAAGTTTATAGTTATTGTCTACTAACAGTTTGAAGATTTTATTTCGGTATTTTCTATTGATGTGAATTCTCATGTTAGAGCAATTCTTATTCATTTGTGTATAACCTAGTGATTTTCCTCGTTTACTTTTAAGATATATTTGTTTTAATACATTTTGGGTAGTTTTGAGATGTGTTTTGTTGTGAATCTTTTTATATATTCTGCCTAGGTTTTTGTGTGTTTTCTGAATTTGAGGAAGAATAACTGTCTTCAGCTGTGGACAATTCTTAGTCATTTTGTCACTGAGCATGACTTCTCTATTTTATGTCATCTATCCTTCTGGCAATCAAATTAAATCCATGATGAACATTCCCGTTTTTGTCCTCCATGCTTCTTTATTCTTCTTTCATATTTTCCTTCACTTTTATCTGTTTCTTGAATTCTTGGTTGAATTCTTCAGCTTGGTCTTGTCTATTTACTAATTTTCTCTATATCTCTGTATTAACTCCATCTGTTGAGTTTTTTTTTAATCGATCTCTCTCTCTCTCTCTCATACATACAGTTTGTTGGAGTTCTGTGTACTTTTCCAAATCTTTTTTGATCCTTTTGATAGTTTTTTATTATTTATTTCTGGATCTTATTTATTTTTTTTTTACTGTTTTTACATTTTAAATATAAGTATTTTATAATCCAGTATTCACTAATTTCCATGTCTGAAGCCGACCAGGATTTAATTTTGTCTTTTGGAATTCTGAGGGTCCTGGCTTTAAGGTGAATTCTTCTAGGCAGCATTTCTATTTGTTCTGACAGCACTCAGGTTCCACCAATCAGGGACCCCTTTTGATTTATATCTCCTATTAGTCTCTCTTGGACCAAACATGCAGTATAAATTCAAATTTATGGGGCAAATTTGTGATTTGAGAACATACTTATATTTACCAACCACAGGGTAGAAATCTTTTGTCCATCTCAGAACTTAAAAAATAATTTAACATATTGTCTTTGTATAGGGCTGACTTTTTCTTTTTTCCAGCCTATGGCTTCACAGGTAGTACAGCTCTGCAAGGCTTTGGCTCCAAGTGGAAGCCTTGGTTCCTACTTCCCTTTTGATAAGGCTTAATGTCTTTTCTATAGTGCCCACAAGACCATAAAAACCCATGACTTTCAGTTTTAGAACCAGCGAATGTCCTCCTGGCAGCTCAGGATTTGCTCACACTTGTCACAGTGATTTTCATTTCACTTTTGTCTGTGGAGGATTTCTTTTGTTTATTTATTTATCTGGAAGGTTAATATTTGAAAGGATTTTTTTCCTAGTGTGAATGACTAGTGTTGACGAAGCAGAAAATCTTCTCATAATATTCATTCAATAGTATCTCTACATTCCAAAAGTATTATTTTGTATGTAGGAAGTTTGGCATTGCCTCTGGTATTTTAGCCTGAGGAACACTTGGAGCAGGAGAAGGAAGTGATGATAGGTCTTTTTTCTTTGTTTAATTTTTATTAGAAAAAACTAAACATATGGGGCCAGCCTGGTGGTGTATCAGTTAAGTTCACACATTCTTCTTCGGTTGCCAAGGGTTTGCTGGTTCGAATCCTGGGTGCCGACATGACACTGCTTGGAAAGCCATGCTGTGGCAGGCATCCCACACATAAAGTAGAGGAAGATGGGCACGGATGTTAGCTCAGGGCCAGTCTTCCTCAGCAAAAAGAGGAGGATTGGCAGCAGATGTTAGCTCAGGGCTAATCTTCCTCAAAAAAAAATTTTTAAAAAAATAAAAAGCTAAACATATATAAAAGTAGACAGAATTGAATAATGAATTCCCATGTACCCATTACGCAGCTGCAATAATTGTCTTATTGCCGATTTTGTTCTCTGTACCCTCACTTAGTCTTCCTATTCTTAAATATTCTGAAGCAAATCCAAGACATATAGTCTATGTATATTTCAGTATGCATCTCTATGGGAGAAGGATTCTCTTTTTAAAAAATCATACTCACAGTATCATTATGCACTCTTTTTGTGAACTTTTGCTACAGGGAGTCAATCTAATTGTGTGCTGTAACACGCACCAAATAGCAATAACAGGGAGAATCATATGTGCCATCACTCTAAAGGAGTGTTCTCTCACAATTAGAACTTTTCGAAAGTGAAGTGTGCTGCATTGTGAGTTTATAACATTTTTGCCAATTGAATTACCAGCTATCAGCATGCCATAGAGGGGATTACCTAGGTAGAAATTAATTTTGTGTCGAGTGTTCTTTACATGATACCTTACTGTCTTCACAGGGCAACCTAACAAGCCAAGTTGATGGTAAAGGTGAGATTATACATTCCATGTGAAAAGGTTGTTCTTGAAGATGTTAAACTGGAAATCATTTGTACCAATTTATAATCCTTTCTGATTTTGACTTTTAGTCATTTTATGTAGGAATTAGATGGTCATGGTTAGGATTTTTAATTTGAAAAATAACCTGTAAAAATGTCCTTGTTTTTTAGAATAGGCAAATTCAAATCTAATTTTAAGGAATTCGTTCTATACCCATGTCTACTTGCTTTACCAGTATTCATCATGTGTGGTTAGGATGAAAGTTTTATTCTGTCCTGAACAGATTCCCCTCGACTAATGCTCTCAATTGCCACATAAATTTTTAATGTAATTTATAATATTAAAACAGATTTTCCCCCATTTTAGTTTATCTTTGACTTAGTTGTGATTGTTCACTGTCTCCAAATGAATGTGTGTGAATGAGGGACAAATGGGATGCATACTCTATTATGTTGCTATGCCACATAGTTCACATGATCTTTATGCATCCGACATTCCAAACGCTGAGTCTAGCAATCTAACTTTATTCACCGCCTCATTATTAGAAAATGTTATTCTGAATATATATGTATATAGTTGCAACCTCTGTATGACACTAGTCTGTTTCATCTTTTGGTGTCATATTTTGCCGAACATCTACACATTTTAGCAATTATATGTTTCATCCAAATTTCCCTTTTCCCTAAGTGTCAAGAGTCTCAATGCCTGTCAGTCCACAATCACTCCTAATCTCATTTGAGTATTTTAATTATTTACCACTTATAAAATGTCAAACTTATCACTAAATGCTATTACACTAGCCAATACTCATAACCATATCACTTATTCAAATAACCCCTAATTCATATCCCATTCATAGTCTACTCATCCTTTAAGATCTGACCAAGGTCCCATTTTCTCCATGAAATTGACATCAATCCATTCAACCACCACTAATCCTTTTATTTTCTGAATTTTTGTTATCCTTACTTTATGATCTACTTTTTTAAAGCATTTTTTAGCAGAAATTTGCTTTTATCTAAGACTTTTAGAGGAACTGTAATTTTTGTTGAGAAGAAATGGGTTATCTGTTTTCTTACCTGTGCCTCCTACTGATGTTCTTACAAATGACTTTAAAGTGCTATATAAGATGCTGGCCCAGTGGCATAGTGGTTAAGTTTGCATGCTCCTCTTTGGGGGGCCAGGGTTCACAGGTTCAGATTCCGGGTGCAGACCTACACACCATTCTTCAAGCCATGCTATGGTGGCATCCCATAGAGGAAGATTGGCATGGATCTTAGCTCAGGAACCATCTTCCTCAAACAAAAAGAGGAAGATTGGCAATAGATGTTAGCTCAGGGCCAATCTTCCTCACACACACACACACAAAAATGTGCTGTATAAGATCCGCAATAAGGGCCGACCCCGTGGCTGAGTGGTTAAGTTCGCGCACTCTGCTGCAGCGCCCCAGGGTTTCGCTGGTTCGGATCCTGGGCGCGGACATGGCACTGCTCATCAGGCCATGTTGAGGTGGCATCCCATACGCGACAACTAGAAGGACCTGCAACTAAGATATACAACTATGTGCCAGGGGGGATTTGGGGAGATAAAGCAGAAAAACAAAAAAGATACGCAATAATAAGTACACATTGAATTACATTGACTCAGGTGAGTAATACTTTTCTCAGTAATAAAGGCCATTTTTCACTAGCTTCACTTAACTTTGCTGACATAAGTAAAGCTATAGCTTTCCTATTTAAACAATGGAAATTTATTGGAGTGTATGTCAATTAACTCACAGTGATCAATACAAATTTAATTTATGTGAGAAAGGGAATTTGGAAGACAGAAATAAACTGAATTGAATGTTAAATTTCTTGCAATACTCTTAACAGTGCTTTGTCATCCATTTCCCTTAAGATTAGGATAAGTTAGAAATAATTTTATTACAATAAATGGCACAGTATCCACAAACATTCAGAAATGTGTATTTTCACTTGATCTTAAATTAGGCTAAACTCTTCACCATTTTGTATATAGAAAAACATATTGGCCTCATTAAGATTAGTAATGAGAATTGATTTTACAGGGTATAATCTGAATTTTATACATGTCATTCTAACTGGGCTAATGAAATTATTCTGGTTGCCAGAAGCATTTCAGTCTGGCTATCTGGAGCGCAGCGTTTTACATGTGCTGCCAGAAATAAAAGCATTCATTTGCACTTCTAGACAGAAAATGTGGGTGTCTATGGGCTACCATACAGAACTAGAGAAACCAATTGGGCAATGAAAACCTTTAAAGCATCTCTCCAGATGGCTAAGCTGCTGTTCCTTCACGTGGAATCGCAACACCCTACGTTAGGTGATGGCATTTCTGCCTGTGTATGAAAATTCAGAAGAAACACTTAGAATTCAAAGAACTGTATTCAGCTTTGTTTGTGATCAATGTTTTTAGCATGATTTTTGGAGGTGTAATGTTTACCATACCCCTGATGATGGGAATATACAAGTTTCTTCAAATAACTGAGTAAACATGAGCTTTCTTTACAAACAGAAGCAAATATCTAATGTCACACAAAGGAAGAAAAATGGCAAAGAGATATGAAGTTTAACAAGCTTGATAGTCTATTGACAGTCAATAGCATTTTTTCCTGGAAGGAATGAATCAGAGACACATCCCTGTGCTTTGCATGATAAAAATTATTTGGGTGTCATTATAGCTTTCATGAAAAATGACTAAATGATTATATGAATGTTATTCTCACAGACTGTTGTCTGAAATGGCAGCCAATAGCTTCTGGATATATTAAATTTTATTGGTATTGTACAGATGTATATAATTACTGCTTTCCTTTGCTTGAATAGAAGCCATCTGTTTATCTTAGGCTGATTAGAACATTTAACAAATTTAGCCTCTTTAGCAGCAGTATCTGAATTGTATTTATTTATTCATTTGTTTTTCATTTCATGAGATTTAAGGGATCACTATGAGGAGTCCCAGACACATCAACTTCAAAAAACCTTGAACTGCATAGAATACTTACATGGACAGTCAAAATTTTTTTCTACAAAAGGCTATATTCAATCCATTTTGCTAAAATGTTACATTAAATATGGATTTGTTCTATCTGTAAATTGAGCAAATCATTTTATTCAATGTTATCATACATTAACAGTGAATTTTATTGATTCCCTTTGTTTTTCATCTATTGAAGTGAAAAAAACTAGACTTCCTTCAATCTCTTAATGTGGTGGGCTCATTAATTCATTTTCTAATTTTGATTCTTGAATGTGTAAAAAGATATGTATGGTCTGATATAGTTTTTCTAAAACACTGCTTATTCCAGTTATCTATTGCTCCATAACAAAATAGCCCACAAAATTAAACAACAAATCACTTGCTAAAATTCAAAATTTTGTAGTTTGAGAATTTGGGGAGCATTCTACTAAGTAACATTTCTACTCTATGTGGTGCCAAGAGACACCAACTGGTGGTATTTAGCTGGTGGATGTATTGCACTGGAAGTTCAAGTTGGTTGGTCACATTTACATTCTGTTATCTTGGTAGGGATAATTACAAAGTTAGAGTTCCATTGGAGCATCCATACCTGGTTCTCTATGTGTCTTGGGCTTCTTCAGAGCATGGTAGCCTTGAGGTAGTTTGACGTATTATATGGCAGTTCGAGGCCCCAAATGAACAGTAGTAGAAACTGTTGGTGTTCTTAAAGACTAGGCTAAAGCTGTCTAGCATCAATTGACAATACTTTATTGGTCAACCAAATCATTAAAACCAGGCCATTTTCAAGTGAGATGAATGATCTTCCACATTCTAGTATGAGCAATGGCAATTAACTTGTGGCCACATTTTATCTCACATAGGGCTGAAGGCACGTTGCCTATATTTTATTGATTTTTTTTGCACATATTTTAATTTGTAAGTTTGGTTTCTCCTTCTCCTTCATCAGCTTAAACATGTATTGAATAGCTTTCCCATATACATCTATTAAATTGAGGTTATACATTTTTTATATCTGCTTGAAAAAGGTACATATTTATGAAACCATTAAAATATCTACTATGATTATGGTTTTATACTTCTTTGAGATTTTCATTATATATTTTGGTCTTGTGTTGGTTATATTAAAGTTCAGGTTTTTTTAATCTTCTTGTGGAATTCTTCTTTCACCATTATTAGTTATCCACTTTATCATCTCTTTTAGTATTTCACTTAAATAATATTTTTTATAATTTTTATTTGGAAAATTCTACTTATTTTGGTTAGTATTTAATATAGAGACTTTTAAAAAAATTTTCATTTTCATTTTGTCTTAACTATGTCTCAAAAGATGTAAATACGTTTAGTAGTTCTACAAAATTATTTTTTAATCATTCTGAACATGTATGGGTATAATCCTAATATCTTGAAAATATATTCATATTTAGCATCCTTTAACTTAATTTTCCTTTTCTTTGAAATCTTTTATTGCACTGTTAAAGTCTTCTACATACTCTCTCAGTTTTCTCTGTGGATTTGGAAGCCAGATATATTTTTAATTCTTTTATTGAATGTCCATAAATGTGTAACATCAATACTGAATTATAACTATTTCTAATGAGGTCTGACCTTCTTCAGTGTATTGATTGCAATCCCTCAGAATAAGACCAAGTCCCTAGCATCTTTATTCATTAAAAGGCATCTCTCCATCCAATTGCCCTTTCTATTCTCTTTGTTAAAGATGCCTAAACTTTAGTTTCACCTCTTCTGGGGTACAAGTTTTAGCCATAATTTAAGAATTTTTTTAAATTTGATATTTTTACAGTCATTGGTTAGTTTACCAACACTTTCTTTCAATATATGAGCTTAGTTTTTGGTATCTCACTCCTTCCTTTGTATGCATTTTTTTTCTTGTGAGAGCGTCCTTTCCTACTTCTTTCAGTGAATATCTGAGTCCCAAAGTCTCTTTATTTTTCCCTTAATGGTGAATAATAGTTTACCTTAATTTAGAATTCCAGACTAACAATTGTGTTTCTTTATTACTTTTATGTCAATTTTTATTGTATTTTGGCATCCGGTTTTGGTTAAAGAAAGTGCTCTTGAAACAACTGCCATCCTCTGTATGAATTCTATATTTTGCCAGCACTTTGTTTCAACATTTTCTTTTCATCCTTGAATAGCCTCCTTTCACTCCCATATATCTAGATTAGAATTCACTTTTCTTGCTTAGCACTTGAAACGTATTTCCATTTGAGGACCTAAGTTACCAAATTTTGGGACTTTTTTAGAAATTTCTATTAAACATTTAAAGAAACCTCTTAATCTTGTATTTGTAGTTTCTAATTGGGCTTTTATTTAACATTTACCTTCTTCTTTCTTCTTAATTTCTCATTACCATCTCATTCTCATTTAGAACATTTTAATTATTCTTGTTGATAGTCAACTGATACTTTTTGTGTGTTTCTACCTTTTTTGAAGGAATTAATTGCTATCTCTGTTATCCCTCTATCTCTTCTAAGAAACCAAAATACTCACTTTAAAGTTTATTTCAGACTAATCTTACATTTGAAATTCATATGGAAGCATATACATTCTGGGTCTTTTTTTTTTTTTGATGTCTGTCTTGCTTAACATTAGATGTCTTTATAAACTGTTCACTGCTGGGTTTCTTTGTGTGAAATTGTATTTGATCATTTTCCATTACTCTCTGTCTTACTCTATACCTTTATCTCATCTAGCATATTTTCCTCAGTTAGCTTTTCCTTGTGGCCTCCTCTCCAAAAAATAGGTCTTTAATCTTGATTTGGGCTGATGCTGTGTGTTTATTTTGGGGATGTAGAAAATCTATTCTTCAAAACAGCAGGTGGCTTGGCTCACTCTCTGGTCAAGGTTTTGTGAATTTCTCTTCCCACCTGCCTAGACTATAGTTTCATAAAAGCTTTAGTTCTGGGCAAAGGTCAGTATCAGCTTTATGAAGCCCTATTTTTGAAGCTGGGGAGAGAATACAAACTACACACTTGATCTCTAATTTCCATCCATGAGCCTGACTCTACTCATTTTCAAGTTTTGAATGAGAGTCTTTCCTCCCCACCCCCCATGGTTACCCTGCCAGGACAGAATTTCTGGCAATTCCCACCTGCTTCCAGATCAAGAGTACAACAGGCAGTGGTTGCAGCCCTGCTCTCTGCTCTCTATTTTAGTTTTGGTTTTGATTCTCAAAGATCTTGTTTTAGCGAGTTGTTTTTTGCATTTTTATTCTATATTTTATTTAGGATTTCTATTATTTGGAATAGAAATGGGATACTTAAAAGTTGCGATGTTGTCATGAATAGGAGTTGCAATTTAAGCCATATAAATTGTATAATTATTAATTGAAATATTTTAATCCAATTCTTTATACAATTTGCTTCATAGAGTCATAGAGGACATAATTAATAAAATGTTTATGTAATCCTTTTATTTTAATTTTAGATGCCACAAAAAATGCATATTACTTTGCTTTAAATTTCTTCCAAAGTAATGTGAGTCTAATTAAATATATATTATATATATATTATATATCAAAAGGCACAATGCTGAGGGAAATAATTAGAAATCTGATGTTTTATATAATATCATGCTTCAGACTCAGTCAAGAAGGGTCAAAGAGAGTTGATGCTAAAGATGATTAAACAAAGTGAAGAGCATACATTAATATCTGTTGTCCAGAAGGATACACTTTCACCAATCGTGCTAGATTCACAGGATAATTCATGTTCTCTTCACTTACTGAGTACCTCCAGACCCCCCAAAACCATCCCTCCATGCAATCTTGGAAGCTTCTCATTAAAATGCCAGAACCTCTTCAAACTAGATCTCTGAATGACTGCATGTAAGAAAAAAACCCACCAATAGGTCTACCTACTGAATGCTTTTATATGAACGAGAAATAAATTTCATTTTATTTGAGACATTCTACATATTTGGACTATTTGTTAGAGCAGTTAGTCTGTATGAATATTTTACTCAGTACTACCAATCATGATTAATACATAGAGCACAATGTTGAGCATTTATCTAAACTACCACTTAAATATAATTTTTTAATAGGCTTTATTTTTTCAAGCAGTTTTAGCTGCACAGAAAAATTAAGCAGAAGGTACAGAGATTTCCCATATATCTCTTTTAATAAAAAAAACTCAAAGTTATATTACATGCCGTATTCCTAATTTTGTCAATTACCCATTTCTCAATAAATTTGCACACTGATAAACCACAAAATTAAGCTAAACAAAAGGAGTTCATGTTCAGTACCATACTCTATTTCCATGAGTTATTAGAGTGGACACAGCATATGTAATATGTATCTATCTGGTCACCACTAGACTAAATCAATAGTAACGTCTCTATAGTACTAAATGTTTGTCCTGTGGGTTACTTTCACCACTTTAATATATGCCTAATTTATGTCTGATGTCTATAAAAAGTAACAATGAATAAAATTATATAGGATGATGAAGGTTTTTTGGGTTTTGCTCTTTTTAATATTATTTGAGGAGCAGAATGAATTAGAAGGAGGAAACATTCAGAGAGGGAGACAAGACAGGAAAATATTTTAATAATTCATATGTGAGGCTGTTAATTCACTCATCTATACATTCACTAAAGTGTACTAAATATTTTCTAGGTACTGAGATATGAATTACAGTAGGAATATGAAGGTGAGGAATGACTTAAAGGATAATCGCATGAGGACATTCAACAGGGCATTAAAACTGCTTAAGACTAGGAAGAGTTATAATACAATTTAGGTCCTACATTTAAGTCTTTAATCTATTTCCAGTTAATTTTGTGTATAGTGTAAGATGAGAGTCCAATTTTATTTGTTTGCATGTGGATATCCAGTTTTCCCAGCACCATTTTTTAAAGAGACTATCCCATCTCCACTGTGTATCCCTGGCATTTTTGTCAAAGATTAATTGTATATGTGTGGGTTTATTTCTCAGCTCTCTGTTCTATTCCACAGGTCTATGTGTCTGTTTTTATGCCAGTACTATACTGTTTTGATTACTATAGCTTTGTAATATAGTTTGAAATCAGAAATTGTGATGCCTCCAGCTGTGTTCTTCTTCCTCAAGATTACTTTGGTTATTTGAGTTCTTTTGTGATTTCACAGGAAGGACAAAAAAATGGTGATTATGTGAGGTGATGGATGTGTACTTAACTTGATTTCACAATGTATGTGTATATTAAATCATCATGTGGCACATCCTATTGGAAAGGTCCATATGACTTTAGGTTTAGAAGTTCAGTAACTGGGGGGAGTATATTATCAGGATGAGTAAAGAAAGTTTCAGAGAGGGAGTTTTTCTTTTTCTATTTGTGATTTAATGTCTAACTTCCATCAAATGGCTTATTTACATGTGTGGGAAGGTGTATGGTACTAAACTTGGTTAAGTTAGAGCACTGGGAAATTAATTTTCTCATGTGAATTTTTTTTCAAAAAAAATTTGCATCAAAAATAAAATTTAGAGTAAAACAATCTCATCCAGAAAAGTATGTTTCAATTTGGACATACTACATATCTAAGAGAAAAGAGAGGAAGAATGTCGAACTTCCTGAAAAGAAAGAATTTGGATTTATTTTAGAGGTGACAGTTAAAGCAAATTAGATTAGGTCAATGATGGAGTATACAAATAACAAAAGAGGATGGAACACGAAGCCACTAATGCATGTATAAATTTATATAGGGATACAAGATATCTCTGGATATAAATATATTACGTATGACTTTAATCCTATTTTTACAGTTTGCTTTGGAGTAACTGCATAGCAAGCAATTTCTATACTCACTCGTGAATTTCTTTGAAATCTATTTTATGAATATTTAAATAAATTTAAACTTTATCATAGTGTACATATAGAAATTTCTTAGCTTGATTAAAATATTGTTATAATTTAGTTATGATTTTATAATCTTTTAGAAATACTTTTTTCTCTCTTGTTTTTTCAAAGATGAAGAGTAACGAATTAATCGATATTTTTGGTGGACGAATAAAATTATTTTTAAGATACATAAAGACAGCACAATTATATCAGTATCAAACCACTCTCAGTTTGAATCTTCAGTTTGGATTGTTACAAATAATTGAGCTAATGAATTCATAAATATATCTTAAGTCTGCATAACATACTTCACTGAGAGTTGGTTGTTTCCATTTCTATTTTGGATAAGCAAATTTTATATCTAATCAAACAATTTGAAAAAATGCAATAGTATGTTTTCCAAATTCTCAATAAAGTGGCAAATGTCTGGAGATTTAGACTTAAAATTTACATTGCTATTGTTTATGTTCATTATAAAATTTAATCAGTTGAATTAATTTTCTAAATATATATTTTTTTTTTCCTTTTTCTCCCCAAAGCCCCCCGCCATTACATAGTTGTATATTCTTCGTTGTGGGTCCACCTAGTTGTGGCATGTGGGATGCTGCCTCAGCGTGGTCTGATGAGCAGTGCCATGTCCGCGTCCAGGATTCGAACCAACGAAACACTGGGCCACTGCAGAGGAGCGCGCGAACTTAACCACTCGGCCACGGTGCCAGCCCCCCTAAATATATTTTTAAATGTTGGGTTTCTTACAATTTTCTAGTCAATATTTTTATATTCAGGTGTTTTTCAATAATACATTTTTTAGGGTACTACTCAATAATTACAATATCGTGATAATAATCTTAAAACTACAAACTCTTGTTTTCTATACTTAAATAGCTGCCAAGAATCCATTAGACCTCTTGAGAACAAGAATCTGTTATTGTGCTGAGATCATGAAGGCTACTATCATTATTATCCTTACTGTTCTCAGGATAGTTGGAGTTTTTACATGGCTTCTTGCTTCTAAGAGGCACTTTTCCAAACAGTGAATTTGGAAGCTTTACATTATTTTAACGCCCAACATCTTCTATAATTTGCATCCACTGATTAGAGTTTTGTTCTTTGAAAAATATAGATTGAGTCATACAGATGATGATTTTACAGAGTTTGGGTGAATCCAAGATTCTGTACATGTAAAAATTCCCATATGATGTTCACGCTTCTAGTGTATAGATCACACCTTGAGTGGCAAGATGCTAGGCTCCCTTTTTTTGGTTACTTCAACTTATATATTTTAGTTCTACAGTATGCTTCTTAAACAGCAATACTCAGAACTTAATACAATGTAAGGCTTTAGTGAATAGTTAAGTAATTCTATCCCCTACACTATATCCAAATCTACTAGAATGATTATAAGTTTTCAATTCTTCTTCTACAACCAAATTTAGAAGATTTGCAGAAGTCTCCAAAAGTCCATATATTTTGAGTTACTTCTGAAAATATAATTTTGTGGAGTATAGCAGTGGAGACTGGTATAGTTACTGATATTATTAAGAGATGGCATCATTGCCATTAAATTAGTAGGCAACAGAATTTTCCTGGTAACTTTTGTCCACATAGGACGAAATCTTCTGAGAAGGAAAAAACGAATGTTAATATCAAAAAACAAACCAGACATCAGCTTCTCCCCTGATAGAAATTCAAGTACCTTAAGCCCTCTTCATTAAGACTCCAGAAAATAGAAGACTGATTGTAGATAACAAAGAATCATCCATTTTTGAGTACCTACATTTTTGAAAGTCATTACCTGCTCCCCTTCCAAAAGTGTTGCCTACATTATTCCTTCCTAAAAATCATCTGTCAGCTCCTTTCCCATTTCCTTTGTGCGCTTCTTGGACTTTTGCTTATAATCTTTTCCACCTCCTGAGTCTACTTAGACTCCCACCCTACATCGTCCACATTTTGCCAACATCATCACAAAATGTGCCCAGTCTTCAGCATGGCTAATGTCTCCAACGGTTTTCTGTCGCTTTCATATCGTGAGCTGTCAGAATTGTCTCCAGAATATGGGTTCCTGTATCCTATAGCTTCCTTTAGCTCATGAGAAATGCCAAAAGTAAAAGGCAATATTTATAAGATCCACTGATGCTAGAAAATGAGAGATCAAGCTGAAATATTGGTAGCTAAATTTCTGATAGCACTTAACGTTTTACAAACAAAATATTTTCATTATTACACTTGGACTTTTTGGTACTTTACTAACTTGCATTAGGAGAACGCTATCCATATTTTGTATCTCTATTGAAATTTTATTCCAGCCTTCTGCCCTTGCCTTTTGAATGTTAGAATCTGCTCTGCTATGTAACAGTCCCTTTCTTGGTATTTTTCCTTTTTTTCTGAGCAGCCCAGTTCCCCAAATCATGCACTGATGTTTTCCTGAGCTCATAAAAATATTAATAGACTTCACTGGAATATGAAAGTAGAAGCATGCTTTTTTTATACATCGCTTGGCACTGTTACCTGTGATTTCCATCTGGCACGCAGCTATCCCTCAAATATTTCACTGCACAACACAGCAGCTGGCTGAGTGAGTGGATAGCGTCATACTATTCTTGGGTGCGAAAGTAAAAACAGAGAAAAGGGCCAGGGTAAGAAGAATTTTTTACAGATGTATTTTTAAAAATTGTTTTAAAATTTAATATTAAAATTATGAATAACTTCTATAATATCCAATGTATATACATTATTTCTATATAATGTAAATACATTAGAAATATTAATTGAATGTTTATTATATTTATAAAGATAATCTTCTACCTAATTAATAAATTCTCAGAATATTAATAGGATATAAAATTTAACAAATATCTGCCACTCCCCTACCCTCCTTACTTCCAATATAAGGGATTCTCTGTTTTAGGTGCCTAAGAGCTAATAGCAACTGCAATGATGTGTCTAATATTAAGCATATATTCCATATATTATACAATTTGTGTGAATGACACTTTAGGAATGTTTTAACGTATGGTTATGTGTGTTTCCAGTGATGAAGTCCTTTTAGGTAAAACGATATTCCCATGATATCTTCTAATGTCTGTCTTTATTCCTCTTTCTTCCTGCTAACATAAGCACCAAATCTCTTTTCCATTTCCTGAGTGTTGTTCTTGGAAATACTCTTTAGCTAGCTGTCCTGGTTTGATTACATTTTTAGAGGTGAATTATTAGGAAGTATTAATGGTTAGAAAATAATTTTTTAATTGATTGCTTGTTTTTCTTTGCTTTAGTTTCTTTTTTAGCGGTAGTTTTGTTGGGTTGGGGGGATGTTGGAAGGTACCTTAAGAGCCATTGAATATATCATTAAGACATTAATAACGTAATTAACTTAGCATTTGTCAAGAACTTAAATCTGAACCTCCAGTTGTAACCTAGTCTTGACACACATCATTGTCTCACTCAATCTTTACAAAAACCTTATGATACAGGTATCACTGTGATCATAGAATGTAAATATAGTACCCACAGCCTTCCCGCTAGGCCAGGTAGAGGCAAGATCCGAACCCTACTCTGCGTTCGGAGACTTCTCTTGCTCCTCACTCTCCCCAGGTCACTTCATACAGAGTCATGACACTCAAATGGATGTTTCTTGCTGTGACCTCTTCCGTGCAACTCAGAGACTCTATTTTTGATATTAATTGGTTCTGAAAATTAAAATATCCCAGCCAAATTCCTTTTCTGGATATGTGCTGCAACCTAATCTTCCTGTTTCAGAATGTGACAACTTCATTCATCTACTTGCTCAAAGCAAAGACACTAGAGTATTTTCTTTCTTTTCTGCCCCACATACAAACTGTCAGCAAATCCTTTCGACTTTATGTTTAAAATTTAATCATACTCCAATGCCTTGTCATCACCATTTATAACTTAACAGTATTGTAAATCCAAGACATCTGAAGCTATTTTGTTTATTTTATGTTATTTTATTTTTTGAGGAAGATTAGCGCTGAGCTAACATCCACCACCAATCCTCCTCTTTTTGCTGAGGAAGACTGGCCCTGAGCTGGCATCCGTGCCCATCTTCCTCTGCTTTATATGTGGGATACCCGCCAAAGCATGACTTGCCAAGCAGTGCATAGATCTGCACCAGGGATCCGACCCAGTGAAGCTGGGGCTGTTGAAGTGGAACATGCAAACTTTGCTGCACCACTTGGCCGGCCCCATTACTTTGTTTGTTTTGCTTCATACATCTAATCAGTGAAATACCACTTAACTGAATGAAAATTTTTGCATTGATACAAAAATATACCTCGGCAGATTACTTAATTTTATGGACTAGCTGTCACCTTAGAGAATTGGTAATTTCTGTGAAGAAGGGAAGGTAATTCCAGAGACATTTTCTGTCACACCTGTGAAATACAATATCTTGAAATTTTATTTCTTAAGATAGGGTTTGGGGTGCATTACAATCTTGGAAAAATTTCATACGGAGTCACTTTTTAATTTTAGAAATTACAGCACAGAATAAGATAATACACTGATGATATAACACCTGTTTCTTCTTAAAGATGACTGATGAGAGGAATGACCCTTGTTTATTTTCCCCAAAAGTAGGTAGTTTGAAAAATCTACTGTCATGACATTTCTGTGATCTCCTTTTCATGTGGTTTCAAATTAATAACTTTTAAAAGTTATTTATTAGATTATATATACAGAAAAGAACAATTGTGTACATTTACAGCCCAATGAATTAAAATGAAAAGTAAAATCTTATGTAACCACCACACAGTTCAATAAATAGAAAATTACTGGTACAATGGAAACTCACCTCCCAACCTCATCCAATAACTACCCCCTCTCCTCTTTTCAAAGACAACCACCATCTAAAATCTCAATGCAATAAATTCTTTTTGTTTTGGATTCTTCTGTTCAACTTCGTGTGTGTGATTTACATTGTTTTAAGTAGCCGTAGTTTCTTCATTTTCGTTGCCCTATATCATTCCCATTGTATGATGATATCATACATTTATTCCTCTATTTTGCTGCTGAGAACATTTATGATACCTCCAGTCATTTGCCAGAAGGAATAATGATATAAATGCTATGGACCTGTGCTTATACATAGCTTTTGCACATATTTGATCGATTCTGTTTGGTGTATTATAATATCCTTAGGAATGCAATTACTGAGTTATAGAAGATGAGTATGCTTAGTTTTACTAGATACTGCCAGATAGCTTTCTATCAACAGTGTGTGAGAATTGCCATTGTTCTACATCATTTCGTCAGTTTCTAATTTCAATCATTCTTTTAACTGTGTAATAGTATCTTAATGTGGTTACAATTTGCATCTTTTATGAGTAATGAATTAAACAACAGTTTGTTCCTTGGCAATTTGGATATCACTGATGACATGCACTTCAATTTTTATCCTATATTTTCTTTTGATTTTTTTTGAAAATTATGAGTAGGTTTTACTTGTCATTTGTATAGTCTGGGTAGTCCTTTATTATACCATTTAATTGCAAATGCTTCTATCAGTGCATATACTATCTAACTCCTGATGGAGAGAGATTCTTTTGGATGTAGTCCAATTTGCCAATTTTTTCCTTTATGATTAGTGCATCACATATCCTGCTTAAGAAATAGTTTCCTACTTCAAGACCACTCTTCTTTTACATAATCTTCTAGAGGTTTTATAATTTTACTTTCATATTGAGATCTACAATCTAACTGGAATTGATACATGTGTATGGTGTAGAGTAGGAATAAGGAATCATTTCGTTTCACGTAGACATGCAACTGAAGTAACGCCAGTTATTGAAAAGACCGTTATTTTTTAATCTTCTATATATCATCTTCACCATAATTCCAATGTGCCTGTATATATGAGTCTACTTCTCAACACTATTCTGTTTCACTGGTTTAATTTTTTATCCTTGTGTCAATACCGCAATGTATTCAGTACTGTTGTTTCATAAAAAATATATACTTGGTAGTGTGAAGTCCACATAGATTTTTCTCGTTCTCCTCTCACTCTTCCTCTTCTCCCCTTCTTCTTCTCATTTTCCTTCTCCTTTTCTTAGATGAATCAGCTATTTTTGATTCTTGAATTTTTTATACACATTTTAGAGTAAACCTTCAACACCAACAACCCCACCAATCCTCAAAACCAACTATGATTTTGATAGAGATTTCATTGTATCTACACATCAATTGGAAAAAATGACATCTTTTCAATATAAGGTCTTCATTCTAGGAACAGAGTCTATTTCTGCTTATGTAAAATTTTTCGGTAACTGTCCGTAATGCTTTATAGTTTTCTATGGTAAGATCTCCAAATACTTTGTTAGGTAAATGAATATCTATATGTTTGATTTTTGAATGGTACTGTAAATTATATTTCTTTTAAGTTTTATTATCTATTTGCTTGTCATTGGTATATAGCAATACACACCGCTATATTGAAGAAAGCAGCCTTGCTAAACTTACTTATTATATCTAATAGTTAATCTTTAAATTATTTTTTAATTTCCTCATGTACAATCAAATCATGTGATATGCAATTAATGAAATTATTTTTTCTTTACAATCTTTGTATATTTTGTTTATTTTTATTATCTTGTTCTGGCAGTTGTAAGGACCTTCAGCCTAATAGAATGTTGATGGTGGCAATGTTTGTCTCCTTCCCAATCTCAGGAGAAAGCTATTATTTTATATTCACTACAGGAATTTTTTTAGATACTAAGATATTCATATGTTGAATTTCATGATTTTTGGAATTTTTTTTGTTATTTAAGTATAATAGACATGCAATAGCCTATTAGTTTGAGGTGTATATGATATTGATTCGATGTTTACTGAAATAATCATATAATTGATCAATTTTTTAAAATCTCAAACATTAAACCAACGGCCCAGTATGGTTGGATGTAACATATATTGCTGGATTGGATTTGTTAATATTTCTTTAGAATGTTTGCAACTGTGTTTCACTGTGTTTTTCTATAAATTGTGCAATTTTATCTAAATTTTAAAATTTTCTAGGATAAATATTTTATAATATTCTTATATTAACTTTTTAACATCTATGAAGTTTATAGCGATACCTTGCTTTTCAGCCCTGAATTTGGCAAATTGTGCCTTATAGGTTGTATTTTATTAAATATGTTCAAAATATTTAAATTTTAATTTCTTACCAATGAGATTTTAGATTCATATATCCTAATTTCCAAACATATAAAGATGTTTTCTAGTTATCTTTTAAAAATCTGATTTATAGATTAATTTCCTTGTGATAAGAATATCTACTCTGTCATAATTCTCTGAAATTTATTGAGGTTTGCTTTGTAACCAGAATTTTTTAAAAAATGAATTCAGTAGTTTCGGCTACTGTGTGTGTTTAGTCACTTAGCATTTAGTTTAATTTTACTTATTATGTTTTCTTAATCTCTATATTCTTTATCTTTCTATTATTTGCTAGACAGATATATTAAAATATGATGAATATGAATTGTATTACTTTTTTAGTTTTTGCATTCCATATTTTGAAATTTATTTTCCATATTTTCTTCTATCTTTGTCCAGTTCATTAATTTCCTTTCCCTCATATCTAATCAATTATTAAACCCATGCATTGATTACTAAACCTCAGGTATTTTACTTTTTACTTCTGTAATATCATCTGGTTGTCTTATAAAATTTCTAGTTCTCTGTTGAAATTTTTCAGCTTGTCTTTTAATTCCTTGATCATATTAGCCAGTTCTTTTAAAGTATTTGTCTAACATATCTAATTTCTTGGGCCCTCTCTGGATCTGATATTATGCTATTTTTTGGTATGCTTGGTTAATTTAACTTATTGTGACACATTATGTATTAAGAATTTTAGAGTTAATTTGAAGAGCTACATTATACTTTCTTCCTACATAGACAATTTATTGAAAGAAATTAGGATAAGGGAAGAGCGCCTCAATCACAATGAGAACCCGCACCGATGTGACTCTGGATTTTAGAATCTGTGAGGACTATACTATTTCCATTTCATTTTTACTTTTAAAGTGTAGTAGAAATCACAACTGACAGCATATGGCATTTACAAGAGCCTCTCAAATTTGCCAAAACTGATGTCCAATTTTTGTCTCCTAGACTTTGTGACTGCCAAACATTTGGTTTAGCTTCTTGGTCTCTCAGCTGCCAGTACTTGATTGGCAAATGCCTCAAAATGAGAGAAAAAAAAATGCCAGTTATCAAGTCAGATCTCTGGGGTTCCCTTCTCTTAGTGATCTATGGCCCCTCAAGTCATTTCTGCCCTGGCTGGTCTCCAAAATCTCATACAGATCAACTTCATTTTCATATTTTTCTAAAATTTTAGTTACTTAAAGAGAGATGATTGTCCAAAGCAGCAACTGCTGGCCGCTAGTCAAAGTAAAATCCTTACGTGAATACTGTATTATACAAACAAATACAAGCACATTTTATGCATAATTATGTAGTAAAAATAGGTTAACCTTTTAAGGCTCAATTTCTTGGATTTGAAATTCTCCGGAAGATAAGTCTAGTCAACTTGAAACAAAATAAAAGAGAAAGTATTGTCTATTTAGTGCCTGTTATGTGGCAGGTTTTTCACATAATAAGTGAGTTAAGATTTGGGTAGTTACTATGAGCCAAACACTGCTATAACCTGTGTATCTAGCCCCTTCCTATCACATTGAGTAGAAGTCCATTTATCCAGTATATCCATTTCAGCTTAAGAACTGTATCTAGGAAGGTTAAGCACCTTGTAAAAGATCAACTAGTAATTTACAGAGCTGGCACTCATAGTGGGAACTAGCTTGAGATTCCAGGTTTGTAATCTTTACATTATTTTGTTTCAACTGAGACATTTTAGAAATGGTTTAAGAATAGAAATTTACACAGTTCTTGAAAATTACAAGTTTTTTAGCAATGATCTTCAAGTGAATTAAAATATTGTACAATCTATCCATTCTAATCCTCTGACAACCCAAACAGCTCGATAATGCAAATTTCAATTTAGAGTTGAAAAATGTTTGGTAAACCTCAGAATTACCTAATCAGATTCTCTGCCAGTGTGCTCTAGGAATTTGAATTTTTAATAGTTGATTTATATGCACATTCAAGTTTAAGGAATATTGTACATAAAAAATGTTTCTAATCAAAATTTGTCATTCTATACACTTTTTCAATTAAACTGTACTTGAAATGGTAGAGATGAATCCCTATATGACTGTTATATAAAACAAGCAGCCCTGACTGATTTTACCACTAGTGAGATTTTACAGGCAGTTACTCAACCTGATTTTTAGGAATCCAGAAGGATTTATTCAAATACAACCTTCTGCCTCTTTAAAAGAGTTAACCTATCTGTTTTATCAGAATTATTTCATCAAGTTCTATGAGCTTAGCCTTGTCCAAAGTGGCTGCTTAGAATCAGTGAAATCAAGACTTTGAGAGCTTGTGTTACGTAATGCACATGCAGTGTCAAGTTAATTAAATTAATCCAAACTTCAAAAAATTATGGGTGAAGAAATTTTACCTGAGAGACTCAAAAGATGATAAAAATTGCCTTATCTGTAATGGCAACTCAGGAAAACTGTAGGGTAAGGCAAGATTCAGAACAATCATCCAGGGACCATTTCAATTTATAAATGATTTTAATCAGTTAGCCTAACCGTGAAGCTGTCAATACGTTTCAGTAATAATATACAAGTCTACTAATGTCCTAGCTCTAATAACGTTGTATCTACATACTGTAAATTTTGATTATATTATACGATGGCCCACGAGGCTTAGATTGACTCCTAAATTGTCACTCTGGTACATTCTGATCTTAAATTTAAGTTTCTCATATATATACATACATATAGCATGAAAACACTTCCAAGGGAGATTCACCAGACGTCACTTCACATGCATAGAGCTAGAAGATTGATTTATTGTAAAAATGTACCATGAAGCAAGGCCTTAGAAGTGCCTTGAAAAGGAGAATTTCAGTGACTTAACTCTCTGTCCTGCTTTTATAATCCAGAATACACACTCAAAGATTCATGCTATCCTGGCTAAATGTGCTAACAAATTTACAACTTGGACATCTGTTCACATGAACGATTTAACCTGAAATTCACTAAACTCCCTCCAGAAGCAACAACGTCCAGAAGCAAAAAACTACCATAAGAATTTATGGACCAAGAATGTGACATTATGTTCTAGACAGCTTCCTTTCAAGATCTTTAGTTGATTGTAATAATGTACTTATAATTTGTTTCCTTTTCCTTCCCTTTTCCCTGCCGTATCATTTCCCTTGTGTTATTTCTAGACACTTAACTGTAAAAATGACCACTATGATTATTTTTTCCTTTCTTTCAACTCTTTATTCCTTTAAACTTTTTGATATCTGTGGTTCACCATTCTCAAGCAATTGCAATAGCTGTCGTACATTCCCACTGTTGACTTTGTCACAGACCCCTCTGATAGTCATTAGGTGAACCCTAGGCCCCTACATTTAACTATCAGGACTAATTTTTCCAGAACCTCAAAGGAACTCAGAGGGCATTAGAGAACAAGATGTGGCGCTAATAATACAAGCTAAAACCAAATTACTTTCCTATGAAACCATTAGTTTAACTCCACCTAGGAGATTAATTTGTCTCTGACAATAAGACTAACAAATCCAGATAGTAATTTGAACCATCTTTATTTTTTTGTCTCATTATACTTTATTACAGTCCCTAAGACTATATTTTTCTGTGTGATCAGATCCTAACATGCTTTCCTCATCAAAAATGGCATAGACATTACATTTTGCCTTTCAAGAATTTAAACAAATTCCCTCTTTGTTCATAAATCATTAAGGACCTTATGGTGTAATTTACCAATGGAATTCACTAACTTCTATAAAGACTTCCAGCTTAGAATAAAACATGTGACATATGATGTCTGATTATCGCTCAATTATCAAATGAAACAGCTCATGTTTACATGTCAAAAAAATGAGTCTGTAAAAAAAAGTGGATAAACATTTCAGGAAAAGTAGATCAACTAAGTATTCAATTAGGAAAAACAGGCTTGTTGGTTACCAAAATTTGGCCAAACTAATCTATGGGATTAATTCTTTGACGTGATTTTGGCCAAATGAAAACAAAAACAAAAGCAAAAATTAGCTAAAAGGAAGTTTCCAAATGTTACCTATGTTGTCTTTGTATCAAAAAGTCTTGCCTTCCTCTGCTGTCTGATATACAGTTGCTTAAATATTAGCTTCCAGTGATATTCTCAGCTGCGATCTAGCAGATGGCATGCCAAAAGGAGACAGTAGCCTTCATCGTCAGTTTGGCATCTCTGGGAACTGGGTTTGACCCAAAAGAAAGACAGGAATTAGCATGAGAAAAATGGCACTATCTTTTCTTAAGTAGTGGAGACGCTAGCACATGGATACCAGTAGCCATTACTGAGAGACAAATAGAACATGCACCTTTTACAGCTGAAATCACAAGCTTAAGAAACACCCACAGATAACTGAAATTGTTTTCCCTGTTAATTGTGTCAATTTGCTTTAGGGAAGAGTGTTATCCCTGATGGTTTTTAGCCAATGAGTTTGCCCAAGAACAAGAAATAAAAGCGAACAAAACAAAAACACCTTCTCATTATTCCACAGAGCGGTCCATGAACTGTTTTACCTTTGCTCAGTTACTGTTATACAAATGTCGAATACGCTTTTTACTAAACTAATTCCAAGTTATTCTTTGAAAAGTTGGATCTGAATTTGTCAAGCCTCTAGAGTTAACTTCTATTAACATGAGACTCAAAAGTTAGAGAAATCACTTAAATGACACCAAAAATGAAAGAAAGATATAAATATAAAATATGGGACATTTTAAAAGACAATTGATCTGGCTTTTGCAACAATCCATAGTACAAAGTAAAACAATAAGGAGGACACTATTCCAAATCAGGAGACTTAACTGGTATAATGACCAAATATAATGTGGCTGCTTTATATGGGTTCTGATTTAGGCAAATCAAACATAGAAAATCATTACTGAGACGATCAGGGACCTTTAATTATGACTTGGGTATCAGAGAGCAGCAAAGAAGTATTGTTCATTTTTAAGTGCTTTGATAATTGTTGCATTTGGGTTATAGATATACAGGGAGTAACTTTGTATTGCTGCTTCTACTCTTGACTATGGTTGAAAATTTTCGTGATTATTTTAACCAAAAGATATATACAAATATAATAGCATCCCCTCCTCCTCTTAAAATTCTTCAGTAGCTCTTCACAAATTGTAGTGAAAATTTCAGATCCTTTCATTTCCAAATAAGGCCTTTCATGAACTAGAAGGTCTTTTCTAAATTCACCACTCAGTCTTATTCACCCACTCAAATGAATTTATTTGAAGATTCATAAACAGTTTTTTATATATCAACTATTTGCCTGTGCACAGATTGTACCCTCTGTCTAGTGTGGCTTTATCTGCTGTTTAAAAAGAACTGACTTTTTAAGAGCACATGTCAGAACTATTACAGTCTTGCTGCAAGGGAAAAGGTCTCTACCTAGACGGTTGAAATTTCACCCTTGGTATAGAAAAAGCAAATGTTAGATAAAAGCCGTTAGATGAAAATGAAAAAGATGGTCTGATTAAAGACTTTAGATTGAGTGAAACATACATAACAGTCAGTTGGGCAGATGCATAGATAACTAATGCCTCTCTTTGGGTACAATTTGCATTTGCATATGTTAATACAATTAGCAAACTCTTAATCTAACCAAGATTGGTATAGATTTAAGATATTTGATTTCCAATTCAATAGGTTTTCTCTCCTAGTATTCCCATAGCCTTGTGCTTGCCACAGGATACCTTATTCATTACTTTTTTAAATTCTCCTTTGTGAGATTATCATTAATTTGAAGGTTTGGATAATTTCTTACAATGATTCATAACCTTGCACTAGCACAATGTCTGGCTTACTCTATGTACTAAAGAGGCATTTGGGGTGTTTGTTTTGAATTAAAGAATTAATTAGAATTAGAGTGAAGTAAGAATGTGAAAAATGTGTATATAAACTTCCAGCAATATCTGGGTCTATTAAAGTGTTAGTTTTCAGTAAAGGAATTGATATTTAAAGTATTTTTTTATATGTACTTCTCCAGGTAGTGAGTGACTTTACTATTCTTTTAAAGATATGCAGTACAGTGCTGACTCTGAAAACTGGTCCTAGTTTTTTTGCATATTTTATTGTATAAACAGTTCAAAAGCACCGTTAGTATATACCTGTTCCTGGTTTCTATCTCAGAGTCTTTGATAGTGCTTTAGTCTTTGAGTGGGAAAATTTCCCCAGGGGATTGGAAATACATTCTTATGATGGCTTCTTGATCTTTTATTGTATCCTCAAGCAAAGACCAAAAAGAAGATTGAATAGAAAATAGAGCCTACCAGAAAGAGTACTTCACTTCATTGATAATGTAACATGTTAGACAGAATTGAATAGGACCTATGACTCACATCTACCTGACTGGTAAGCTCAAAACTGAAATGAACAGAGAAATCAATTTCAAACTAATCAGACACCACAAATTTTAAGGCTAGAGAAATTTAAAGGAAACTGGTTATAGTTTCCATCCAAAGGATTTTTGGAAGGAAATGTCTTTATAAGTACAAGATAATTATTTTCTGATATTTTATAAATGAGTTTTTCAAAGTAATTGATAACAGAAAAAATAGTTTCTATTTGCAAGGCATTGTTCTATGGGATTTTCAAAGATTATATGACAATACAGCAATCATGTGATACAGGAAGTAGCAGCAGCTCCATTTTTAGAGAAGGAAATTGAGGTACTTGGAGAGTAAGTAATTGTTCAAGTGAATAAATGGTGAGTCTGAGTGTCTAATTGAGCATTCATGCTTTAGATCCTTTCTTCTGAATACCACCTTATGTACTGCAGACTGTCAGTTAATCTCTATAATTGTGAAGAAAATCCACAAAACACAATTAAGTGTTTAACTTTAGAGTGATATGGAACAAATTCTTAATTTGCTTTAATTATGGCCAAATTTTTAGAGGCATAAATCAATCTTTTCTCAGAGGATGTTAATATGCCCAAATTATATTTACTTGTCTCTCTCTCCTCTACTTACAGTAAATTCTATCCAATTTTAATAAGTAACTTAAATGCTACATCATAATCCATTATACATCAGTCATCTCTCTCTGCTTTAGGCTGTTGTAGCACTTTCTCCATAACTTTACTATAAAATATGACACCTTCCATGACAGTAAAAAGGGAAAGGGATTTAGAGATTCAAATTCAGACTCTTCAACTTGCTAGAGCTGTAAGCTTCGTCTTGGCTTCTCTGGATCTCGATTTCCTCATTTTTAAATTAAGGTTTATAGCCTGACCACATAAAATTATTAAATATGACAGTTTATACAAAGTCTACCACAGAATCCAAAACACCATAAGAACTGAATAAATGATGTTTTCACTTTTCCCCTTCATTAGTCTGACAATAAGAGGACTCATTCCTGGTCTTTGTCATAACTATTAGAAATCTGCGATTCGCATGTATTTCATACACTTGGACTTCCTTTCTTAATGTACTCAATCAATATTTATTGGATGTCTGTAATGTACAAGACGCTATGTTAGAAACTAGAGAAATAATTGTATACAAGTGAGATAAGGATACAATTACACACAGATATTCACGGAGTATGGTCGCTGTCTTAATGTCTAGATTCAGTTCAAATGAACTGTGACAGCTTACCAAAATGTATATCACGCTAAAAGTTAAAAGTGAATAAATTAAAGCAGTTGAAAAGTACCAAACAATAATAACAAGCAGGAATAAGCTTGGTCTAGAGGATATAAACTGAAATTCTTCATCCTTTATATGGAAATATTTTAAGTGCCTTAGCTCAGGTTGCTTTAACAAAATATCACAAACTGTGTGCCTTAAACAACATTCATTTATTTCTCTCAGGTTAGAAGCTGGAGAGTCCAAGATCAATGTGTCGGCACATTTCGTTCTTGGTGAGGGCTCTTTTCCTGACTCCTAGCCAACTGCTTTTGCCCTGTGTGTTCCCATGGCCTTTCCTTGGTGTGAGCAAATGGAGACAGAGAAAGCTCTCATCTCCTGTCTCTCCTTTTATAAGGGCATTAATTCCATCATGAGATCCCTACCTTCATGACCTAATCTCACCCTAGTTACCGCCCAAAGGTCCCACCTCCAAATACTATCACATTAGAGATTAGGTTGTCAACAAATGAATGTGAGGTGGGACACAAACATTCAGTCCATAGCATCAAGTTTGTTAGTGATAGTTCTAGAAGCTGGCCAAAGAAGGAAATTCAATCACTTAGACATTTGATGTTAATTAAAAAAGCAAAACAAACACAAAAGCCACTCAGTACTGATTTTTTGACTGACTGAAGTTCAATATCTTTTGTGCTCACTCATAAAAAGAATAAAGTGATATGTAGTGAACAACGACCTCCAAAATACCCCTACAGACGCTATAATGACAAATTTCATTAGGTGATTTCTTAAAGTATCCTTAAAATAAGATAGTGAAATAAATGCATCCTGAGGGTTTAATAATTACAATTCTATACTGAACCAGTCCTTGACCTTAGGTAAATTACTTTCTTTTCTGTGACTCAATTCTCCTATCTTTAAAAGGAAGAAGTTGGACTAGCTAATTTCTTGGTCCTTCTCAGCTCAAAATGTATTGAATACATTTTACATACTTAACTTTCCACAGTTGCTATCCGACATCAACATGTATTCCATGAGAAAGGTCCTGGCAGCATGGCTTTATGCCACCATTTTCAAACCATATTGGCCACAGAAACATTTCTTCAAAATAAATGTGATTCAAATGATAGAAATAGATGAATCTCCATTTAAAGATATATATATAGATGAATCTCCATACATAGATAGAAATAGAAATAGATGAATCTCCATATATAGATAGCAGCAGAACTGGCTGTTTGTAATTCCAGTAGAAATCCCATAACTCAGCTTCTCCCACTGCCCATAGTTCTGCAGAGTTGTCTCTGAGCTAGTTCCATTGAACACTCAGGGCTCCAAAAAACAAATCTGGAAAATAATTATAATGAAAGAAGCACACAGGCATTGAAATCAGCCATTCTTAGGTTCAAATTCTAATTGTAACAATCATCAACTGTGTGGAGGCAGGTTCAGGTTCTGTGAAGCCTCACACAATCTGGGAATTTCTCTTTTAAGAAAAAGCACAGAACCATAAATATAAAAATAGGTAGAGGACCTCAGAAGGGGTTGAATATGAGAAGGGTCTTGAAGCTCATCTGAATGACTCAGAGTGATTTACTCAATGAATCTAAACCTGTTTTCTCAGTTACCAAGTCAATAGGGTAAAACATCTCTTGAAGATGGCTGTGAGAATTAAATTAGATAAGGTTTGTAAAGCATGTAGCAAAGAGACAAGAAAGGCAATGCATATTAACTATACTATATATCAAGGTTTTGTCAAAGGCCATTTGTACCAGACAAAGTTAAACAGGCAAGGAAGAATTTATTCAAGACTATTGAAATAGGGGAGAGGGAATGAACTCAACTCTACTGAAACCAAAGGTAGGAGGATTTTTAAGCACTGGGGTGAGCTAGTAGAAAACTACTGGAGGACATGATGGAGGAGATTGGTCAATGTGGTCAGGTCATCTGTCTTTGCTTATTGATGCTTGTCAAAGTTAGGCTCCTACCTCCCACAAACGCTGGAGGATAGGAGTGTTCAAGGTTTACACTGAACAATTTAGAACTTATGACTAGTAAGCTTATATTGTTGTTGTTCAATAGCAGCAAAACAGAATCAGGACATATCATTGACAGCATGGGCATTGACAAATTTCTAGGAATTTTAAAATTTCTGAAATATTTGTAATAATATTTTATCCATACGAATAACCTAGGGAAGGTTAAGCATCTCTTCTTATTTGACAATGTTTTTAATGCAATTCAACATATCAAATAAGCCTAATTATTATTATTTTTCTTATTTTTTCCTTTTTCTCTCCAAAGCCCCCCAGTACATAGTTGTGTATTCTTAGTTGTGGGTCCTTCTAGTTGCGGCATGTGGGATGCTGCCTCAGCATGGCTTGACGAGTGTTGCCATGTCCACGCCTAGGATTCGAACCAGCGAAACACTGGGCAGCTGCAGCGGAGCACATGAACTTAACCACTCGGCCATGGGGCCAGCCCCAAGCCTAATTGCTTTTAATACATCTCTTTTTACAAGGTAAAGAACAGATGTTTTGTAATTTTCCAAGGGCCGTTTGGAGAACTCTAAAGTCAGTTTGAGATCAAGAAAATTTCATACAGAAATCTATTTTAGGAAGGTAAAATATCCGAAGTTGTAACTAATGTCAAAAGGTTTGGACACTTGACTAAAACGGATCATGGGTCACTAAAAAATAATACTTGCCGACCTATTAAACCAAAGTGTCAAAGGCTTTAAAAAGCAAATACAGGTGATAACATGATTAGAACAACAGTAACAACAACTTTAGCTCTTTTAAAGTTGGGAAGACTTTGTTTACTTAGTCAAATACATGTTAAAGTCAACATAAAACATAGGAAATTCTGATAAGACGTTAAGAGCAAACCAATAATCCAAGAAAATTTTGTCATTTTAACAGAAATAAAAATCAAACTCTAGTTTTGCACCAGTATGATATTGATACCAAAGGTCATTAAGAAAAGAAATTAACACATCCAATCTTAACTAGCTTTCAATATGCAAAATAAGATTCCATTTCTGCAAACAATCTGTGACTATCCCTATCCATTCAGGTTTTGTCCTACATTTTCTGTTTTCTCATTCAGAACAACCAGTTGTTTTACTTCAGGATAAAATTACTCTTTTTTTACATAACAAAAATACATCCTATATACCTTGCATACTTTTAACAAAGACATTTCCTACACTCCTAATATACTTTGCATACAGTTGTTTCTTATTGCCCTGATTATTTTTAGTAGTTTCACTTAGATATATTAATCATAAATTTTAACCACATGTAGCTTATATTTAACAGAGTGAACAAGGAAATAGATCATTGTAAACATCTTATGTCAACATTCTATAGGAAACTAGTAAAGTTTATGAATATACCATCTCACATTTCTCAAGATGGCAACAAGAATATATTTATTAACAGACTCAATATATTTATCGTCTCTGTATTATAAAAATAAGATGACAAAACTGTATAAACTTAAACTTATGCCTAATAATGAATATTTCAGTAGATTACTCACAAATGATCTAGATATTTAACGGATGTTACTTAAGTAGCATAAGTCTAATGTTGTATGTTACCAAAACGATTTTGGAAACTATTTTTAAGCAGAGATGTAAAACATAATTATGGTTGAAATAAAGTTTGTCAGAATAATGACTAAATTTGACTAAAATAAAATTAATAAATTTTATAATCTTAAATATCTAGTAGATATAACATTAGCTTATTTGACCAGTAAACCAAAGTAGAATAAAAATGCATGTTTGTATTACACTTAAACCTGATAACTCAGAAGACATAGCTGTTTTTATTAAACCAACAATTATTAAATTACTATTATTTATAATATATAATATGATAATTATATAATTATTAAACTACTATTCACCAAAGATTTACCTAATTCATGTAAAGTTGAGTTTTTAAAATACTTGGGTTAATGTCTATAAAAGCATATTTGTTGTATCATAAGAATCATAAATTTAGTATTTTTTAAATTTCTGAATTTAAAAATATTTATATAAGCATTTATTTATCTCTAAATCTATTATAATAGAGCTTCTTTAACAGATATTATAAGTTATTTTGGCAATTACATTCAGAGGCAGGAAAATATCATATATGTACATTCACATAAATAAACATGCAGAGAGAAACAAATAGAGATCTATAGCTTTTATTCTAAACTTTTAGCCGTGAGTCAGGCATAAACATAGTAATATAAAACTCACTACTTTATATAAAAGATTTGGCTCTTGCTTTGCCCTACTTTATGCTTTTATCAGAACTGTGTTTCTAGCAGATAGGTCAAATTGAGATGACCTGCTGAACATGAGAGCTAAATATTCCCATCAATATATATGGAGGAAATTTTTGATATTGTCTCTTACCTTGATATATAATCTTATGGAGACCGTGGACTAAACTTTGGGCACGGAACCAAGAATGTACCAAGTGGATGTCTGGGCATATCCAGAGCCTTTCTGAGTGAATAAAATGTACAGTCTGTTGCCAATGAGGCTTTTAGTCTCTGGTGGTCAATTTTGGAGTCCTTGACTCCTGGGGGGGGGCAGGGGGCCTAAAGGTCTAGTGACTATAGGAAAGTGAGGAGCTAGAGTGGGAAGGAAAATGTCAGGGGTAGATTGAGGGATAAAGGAGATAAGGATCTTGAAAAGGGACATATGAAGGACTTCAGGGAGCTTAAGGAATGATCAAAGTGGCAAAGGAGAAAGGAGGAACAGAGGTGAGAGGAAGGAAGAGGTCTTAGATGAGACAGCTTGCGAGATGTTGTTTCCCATAAAGGCCACTGAAGTTCTAAATTATACTTAGGAAAATCATGCCAAGGAGGAAGGAAGTAAATAGACTTAGCACTACAGTGATGCAGCATATAGTCACCAGGAATCTTTAAAGGAGGAAAATCAGATGAGTGAGTATCTCCCATGGGGGAGAGAGGCATCAGACTAAAGGTCAAACAAGATCCCAACAGGCCGCAGATCCCAGCAAAGAAAAAGTGCTCTAAATACCAAAGAACCAAAGTTCAACCAAATGAGATCTCATTAGCAATAAGAACACTCTATTAGGATTAAAGTCAATTCCTTACCATGCTTTCATGGTTGGATGTCTGAAGGACTGGATCAGAAGTCAGACTCATCAATGGTTACCTGATCAGTCATGAGTGAAGACAAAGTCTCTGGGGTCCTGGATGAGAGGTCCAGGGGTTCGATAATGAATTGAATCCTATCTGAGTTGTGGCTCCAGAACTGTCAAAGAATTTGCACCAAAGTTAAATAGGTAAGGTAATAAGGAAAAAGGATTGAACTCAACTCTGCTAAAACAAATTGCTGAAGGTTTTTTAAGTGCTGAGGTGAGCTAGTAGAAAAGTACTGAAGGGTATTAGTGGGGAGTTTGATCAATGTGAGTGGGCCATCTGTGCTTGCTAATAAGCACTTATTGAAGTTAGACTCCTACCCTCTTACAGACACTGGGAAATGGGGGCATAGCCTCCTTCGATGACTATAATTCAAAGGATGTCTCCCAGGTCTTGAGGAAGACATTCCTGGATTGTAAAGCTGGCAAAAGGCTGTGAGAGCTGTACACATTTTAAGGGTCAGAGAAAGAATTTGTAATTACAAGTTTTGTACAGTAAATGATGTAAGAAAAGAATGATCACGGGTCCTAGAGCCAGGAAGATATGTGTTTAAAGTCTTGTCTAGCTGAGGGGGAATTTCACAATGTTTTGGTCAGCTTATCTGAATCGATAGCATGAAAATAAAGCATGTCCTAAAACATCATTAATTAAAGCAAATACAATTCTTTAAGGCAAAATAAAAGATCATTCATCTACACATCCTTTTTTCTTTTTCTAATTGTATACCATGGCTGCTGAAAAATAACTTATCAAATGGAATAATCAGTCTCCTATTATCAAGAACCCAGAAATCAAATTCAGATTCTAGAGGGAAATCAACATAACTGAAAGACATAAGATAAAGAATATAGGAAAGAAATAGGAGAGCACCATTATTCAGGCTCACAAAACAGAAGCAATATAGAAGCAGGCAAAATGGCAGAAGAGAGAATGCTTGAGGGGCTTAAACTTTTGCATGAGCTCAGTAAAGTTTTCCCCACTCCCTTAAACAAGAGGAAGAATTGGTTCATGCCTCGACCCTAGGCTTCCCTTGGGTCTAGGTAAGTCATGTGTACCAGAAATTTTAAATTCTTCCAATTCAACTTCTTTAATAATTTTTATGAAAAATCTCTTATAAATGGATTAATGTGGCAGTCTTACCAATTGGTGATATTTTGATTTCTTTTTTTAACACTAGGTTAAACAATTACCAAGTTTTTCACTAGGTTACATTTGTAGACCAACCTGTTTTATAACTCATGAAGAGTCTTGCATTTAACAAGTTCTTGAATTTTTGTATATTAAAATATTGCAGGTTCTATTTCTTAGAGAAAAACACAATGCATGTCTTTGTTGACTCATAATAGATACAGTTGACATGTCAATGATCACTAATTATGCTCTGCTGTGAGAGATCTTTCTCTCTATAGATACATATGTGTATTACGTTTCATTAATTAGCATTTTTATAGCCAAATATTTTAAAGGACTAGAAAATATGATGAGGCAAGGAAACCTGACAGAACGTGGCATACTGAATTTTATTTGAATCTAATGTGGATAAATTATTTCTAGGCCACAAGAGTTTTTCATATCAAGAAAAAATGTCATCTATTATGTATAAATAATGAGGACAGCTCATCTTGCCTTTGATTTATTTTTGAAAATCTAAGAGAAATGCCCCTAAGCCGCTAAACTACCACAAACCATAAAATACTTTAGAAACCAAAAAAAGAAAAATTGAAAATTTAATTATTTGGTATTTGATATGCTGTGTACAATATATCAAATACTTCTAATTATTTTAAAATAAATATTTCCAAAATATTTTCATGAGAACGCATTAATATCTGGAATCAATTAACAGGTACATTAGTATAAAAATAACCATAAAATATATATCATGCAGAGGAGAAATGTGTAATTATTACATCCATATAAATAGTGGAGAGAGCCAGACTGAATACTGTAAGCTGCAGGGTTTCTTATGAGAATATTTGATATTACCTATGCTGCAATTCCATTATTTCCTCATAGCCTGAGAATACAGGATGTTCAGAGGCTTCTCTGAGTGACAAAAGAGTGTATCCTTGAAGATTTGTTTCCACTGATACCTGGAAATTTGTTGTGATAGACACTGCCAAGGATTATTAGTCTATATTCCCTTTATTTTGTTCGCTACACACATACATAGTTAATTCATCTTTCAGTGTCACTGATCCAAATTAATCTTTGATTTGGGTACTTGTTTCAATTGGAGATCTCCCTAACTTATGTCTTTGACATCTTTCCCAATCTTGTCCACAAGAAGGAAAAAACAATATGTATGCATTCTGTGTATTTGTCAACTGGGTGAAAGATAGAAAACAAAATTCAGCATGTTGGGTCAGATCCATGACTGATATACTTTAATGCTTTATCTCAGATGGTTGCATTAGGGATTAATTTTTGTGAAGTCATTTCCCCATGGAGTCTCAGCAGCATGGCTGACTTTTTCATTGAGCATTGCCCCATCCTGTGAGCAGTGGTTTCAATTGTGGTGGGCAGCATCAAAGTTAGGTGAGGACCCATGGCTACTTTGTATGCTGTGGAAACCAGGGCAGGATGCATAAGCCCTTTTTGAGTTATAATCCCTGAGAAAATCACCAGAGCGGTACTCTCTGCACTCAGAAGCCTTAAAGAGATTTCATTGAAAAAAAAAATTTTTTTTCAGCCCCTTCACTCACTGTGTCACAGACATGAGTCTACTAGATCTTGAGCCATAGAAAAACGCGAGTTCTAGACAACCACCGCTCCCCAAATCATACTGCCGATTCTCCTCTGGGTTAGGCTATTTGCTTACCCATTTTAATCTGCTCTCCAAATTCTCTCTCAGAATGGATTCTCTCTAACCTACCCAAGTTTTCATGCAAACTGATGCATGGCACTAAGTGACACATCTCCAAGTTTCCCCATAGAACAAATTTAGACTCAAGATGAAAAGGCCAAGCTGAAAGTTTTAAATGTTTACACAGGTTAGTTTCTAAATAAAATTGCCCATCTTATAGAAAAGCACTCAAAATTCCTAGGCTTAAATATGGGTAGTAAAATTTTTGGCTGGACTAATTAGCTTTCTTCCTGTATTTTTTTCCTATTCACTGAATTTGTGAATGTAACCAACACTCACTTTTATTTTTACCCCAAGTAAAATATTCTATATCATTCATATTTGTATTCTAAAACTGTATGTAAAGTATACCTCAACAGGGCACGGAATAAAGGGAATTAGTTATAGGTGAAATCATTTCCCCTGCTATGCTGTGAGTGCTATATAAATATGAACTTCTTCAGTTCTTATGTAAATTGAACTGGAGACTTGCTCACAGCTACCTAACAATATGTGACAGAACTGTGGTTGAACCCAGGCATTGTGACTCCAGAGACCTCTTAACCGCTGCACTATGTTATCATGCTCTCCCTTTCAGCTGGCCTAGAAATTAAGAACTTCATTGTAGTATTGGCAAAAATTGGCAGAACAATTTGGCAGGAAAAGGGCATAAAAGGTATCCAGGCTGGAAAGCAAGAAGTAGAACTGTCACTATTTGTAGATGACCTGATATTATGCATAGGAAACCATAAAGACTCCACCAAAAATACTGTTGTAATAAAACAATTCAGTAAAGTTTCAGAATATAAAATTTATATACAAAAAATCTGTTGTGTTTCTATATGCTAATAATGAACTATCAGAAAGACAAACTAAGAAAACAGTCCAATTTACAATTGCATCAAAAAGACTAAAATATCTAGGAATAAATTTAACCAAAGAGGTGAAACGCCTATACTCTGAAAACTATAGGACATTAACAAAAGAAATAGAAGACACAAATAAATGGAAAGATATTTCATGCTCATAGATTGGAAGAATATTAAAATGTCCATACTACTCCAAGCAATTTACAGATTCAGTGTAATCCCTGTCAAAAGTCCAGTGATATTTTTCACAGAAACAGAACAAACATTCCTAAAATTTGTATGGAATCACAAAAGACCCTGAATAGCCAAAGCAATCTTGGGAAAGAACAAAGCTGGAGGCATCATATCTCTGATTTCAAACCATATTACAAAGCCATAGTAATCAAAACATTATTGTATTGGCATAAAAACAGACACATAGATCAATGGAACAGAATAGAGAGCCCAGAAATAAAGCCACATATTTATGGTCAATTAATCTATGACAAAGGAGCCAAGAATATACAATGGGGAGAAGCCAGACTCTTTAGTAAACGGTGTTGGAAAAACTGGGCAGCCACAGGCAAAAGAATGAAAGCGGACCACTATATTACACCATACACAAATACTAACTCAAAATGAATGAAAGACTTGAATGTGTGGGGACCTGGAATTGGCCACCCCAAGATATGTCTCTTTGGCATGATGATTATTTGAGGCTGGTTCCTTTGCAGACAGGAAAGCAACTGAAAAGGAGAGTTTATTTACCCTTTGTAAGAGACATTTACATTGTAAAGGAACTCTCCATCTGTAAAGATATCTCCCTCTGTACCAAGAAGAAGGGGAGATGACCTTATCTCTAAAAACTCTTAATCTGCATTTGTTTATTGTGCTTTTCTGGTAACCTCCTGTAACTGACTTCCCGCCCCCTCCCAACATTGGCATTTCCTTAAGGATTAAGCATCTTTCCTTAGGCTAGGAACTGATTGTTGTGCTCACCTGTGACCACCCAGCTTGACACAATAGACTTGCCTCCTGCTACGCCAGCGGAGATAGCAGACCCACTACCTGCTGTGTCCATCAACCTCTGTGCCAACAGGGCAATCTTGTGACTATTGTGGGAGGGACATTTCAATCATATGTGAAACACCCTGTTTGGGGGTATATAACCACTATGTGCACCCCACTTCTTCAGTGCCCTTTCTTCCTTCGGGAAGAAAGGCCTCAGGCCATGGTCCTCATAAAGCTTTATTTAATTTTCTCCTGCTATTCTGTCTCATGTGAATTTAATTCATTCTCAGGCCAGACGAAGCCAGAAAAGGTAGAGGAAATGTCTTTTTCCCCTACAAATGTAAGACCTGAAACTCCTAGAAGAAAACATACAGTAAGCTCCTTGACATAGGTCTTGAGTTTTTTGAATATGACACCAAAAGTAAAAGCAACAACAGCAAAAGCAAACAAGCAGGGCTATGTCAAACTAAAACGCTTCTGCACAGCAAAGAAAACCATAAACAAAATGAAAAGGCAACCCACTGAATGGGAGAAAATATTTGTAAATCATATCTAATAAGGGGTTAACATCCAAAATATATAAAGAACCCATACAATTCAATAGCAAAAATGAACAATCCAATTAAATGGGCAGAAGTTCTGAATAGGCATTTTTCCAAAGAAGACATGCAGATAGCCAACAGGTATATGAAAAGATGCTCAACATCACTAATCATAGGGGAAATGCAAATCACACCACAATGAGATATTGCCTCACACCTGTTAAAATGGCTGTTATCAAAAACACAAGAGATAATAAGTCTTGGCGAGGATATGGAGAATAAAGAACCCTTGTGCACTGTTGTTGGGAATGTTAATTTTTGCAGCCACCGTGGAAAACAGTATGGAGTTTCCTCAAAAATAAAAATATTAATAGAACTACCATATGATCCAGTAATTCTACTTCTGGGTATTTATCTGAAGAAAAAGAAAAAGCTACTTTGAAAAGATATATGCTAATGGTCATTAAAACATTATTCACAATAGCCAAGATTGGAAACAACCTAAGTGTCCATCAATGGATGAATGGATGAAGAAAATGTGGTATATACATATACATACATATGTACACACATATATGCACACACACAGGAATATTATTCAGCCATAAAAAGAATGAAATCTTATCATTTGCGACAATGCAGATGGACCTTGAGAGCATCATGCTAAGTGAAATATGTCAGGCAGAAAGACAAATACCATGTGTGGAATGTAAAAAAACAAAACCAAAATCCAAGTTCATGGATACAGAGAACAGATCGGTGGTTGTCAGAGACGGGGAGAGGGGTGTATGCAAGATGGGTGAAGGGGGTCAACAAACTTCCAGTTATGAAATAAACAAGACATAGGGATATCATGCAGAACATGGTGACTGTAGTTAATATTGTATTGCACATTTGAGAGTTGCTAAGAGAGTAGATGTTAAAATTTCTCCTCACAAGAAAAAAAATGTTTTTGTAACTTTGTAAGGTGACAGATGTTAATTAGACTTATTGTGATGGTCACTTCACAAATGTGTACAAATAGCAAATCATTATGTTGTACACCTGAAGCTAATATAATGTTGTGTCAATTATACCTAAATTAAAAAACAGAAAACTTTCCCTGAGAATTTCCTGATATTAAATTACAGTGAGAAATCATGTCCTAAAACACAGCTAAACTCCACTCTGAGGCAACTTATGCTCCTTCTCAGAGATTCATATCTGTTTGGGGGAAGTACAATTCACTAACTTCTCCTATTGAATGAAAGAAGGCATTAGCTTTTGAGTCACATAAATAAGGCTTTGATTCTGACTGTGCTACTGAGCACCGATGTGGCTTTGAGCAATTGAAATAAACTTTTGAACTTTTTGACCTTGTTATTGTAATTGGGATAAAGATGCCTACATATGTTATTAATTGAAATAGACTAAAATACAGGTAGACTTCAGGTGCTGAAAAATTCTCACATTGTACATATTGCTTAATTTTTTATTGTTTATAAAATAGTTGGGGAAGTATAATAAAAACACAAACTACAAAACATGAGGATGTTTGACATACACAACTAATGAACACGTGTACGTTGTCCAGAGAGCCCCAGACTTCTGTGTATGGAGATAGCATGCCCACTTTCCACACGACAGTAGACATGGCAGTTATATCTCTTATTAGCACAACTTTGCCAACATTTCTCATGTATCAAGTTACATTGTTTTAAGTATAGTTGAGAACAATGAGTTCTATGGTCCATCAGTGCCTCCGGGCTTATCTCATAATTCCTAAATTTGAATTCTACCATTCTCAAAGCACACCCTAGCTATTTAGCATCTCAGGAATGTAAAATAATCAGATTTTAGAGCAGACCTGAGTACATTCTTGGAATACAAAACCATTGTGTTTCCATTTTTCACCCCCTTGGAATGCAGTGTTTAAGAGTATGGAGCTTTGAGTCAAACAGCCTGGACTTGTATTATTATTTTAGTATTTTCTATCTCCTTAGTTTTAGAAAACTAAATTGACACATTCCATCTTGAAAGACAGGGTGGTGACACCTACCTGGAAATGTAATTTGAGGCCATCATAGAAATGTAAGTCTTACTGAACGAACAAAAGAGTAAATGAATGTATTTCACGAATAACTCTGAAACAACTGTTCCTTATGGTTTCTCAGGCTTGGCTTCAGGTACAGTCATAAGGTAATTGTGTAGGCATTTATGGAATGTGACAGAACTCCCCACCTCACAGTGATATTGGGAGATGACAACAACATCTCTGAGAAATATTTTAATGTTTCTAACCTCTAATAAACCATCCAATACATCTAGCCCATTGTTCACTTTCAATATTAGTTTTCTTTTAATATCACGGTAGTTGCTAGATCAATTACAAAAGTTGCTTTTTAATATAGCAAATATGTTTTAATTCCCTGGATATGACAATATAGAGGCATAAATAATTTCAGCATTAATACAAAACATGTTTTGAGTCTCACTATGGGCAATGCTTATCTGTGGCAGGTGCTTAACAGTGATGGATTTGATCCCACAGGAAGTTAATTAAGTTATTCAGGCATTGGGTTGCTACTTGGACAGTTTCCCTAAAAGCTCTCCTATAACAGCTAATTGTGCTTCTATTTTATCTTACCCGACAGCCATGGCTGATGTTTGCTCTACACCTGGTTTCCCACCACACATATCACAATAATAATTCTTGTGACTTACAGCAAATATATCCTTGTAATTGTTAGTAGGATAAGGCAACATTCTTATGAGGAGAGAAATCCATGTTTTTCAACATTCAAGTTCTTTCCATATTAATAGTTTGGGAAGTAGAGTAAGACGCCATAGATTTATCTAACAATTTGGAGATACAAAGTAGATTTAAATTCTTCAGCAGAACAAATGTAATAGTAAAAAAATAAACACAACTTTTCCCCTTGCTAACAAGGAAGCTCACAGGGACCAGAATATTTCAGAACTCAATTCCATTTTTTTCTTTTTAATATTCTGGACTGTCTGATTTAAACAATGTCTCTTGTCCTATTGTACAATGGTAGCAGTTCACATGGATATTACATAGTATAGAAGGCACTGAGACAACTTTCCAGGAAAGTAGATACTTGGAGAACTAACTAGAGTTCTTCAACCAGTTCCTATGCCAGCTGCGGCAGTAAATACTCACTTCGGACAGAGCCTCAGCTCTGCACGTCAAGTACAGAATGGTGAGTTGTGTACAGCTGCTTCCCTGCTTTCCCCCCATTCAGGAAAAAGCTGTTGACTGTTTTATATAATTTTTGTTTATATTTAAAACCTACATGGCACAGTATGAAGATTTACTTTATATTTATTCAGTTAATAGTCACATTTTATTTCATTAGCATGTTTATGTTAGTATTTCTATTGTTTTTTATTGTGAGTTGAGTATGAAAATGAGAAATAATTCTACCACATAACATTGAATTTTAGCATTCGCTATAATTGCACAGTTATTATTTTGCTATAATACAAAGATTAAATTTCATTTTAGATACTTTTAATTTTAACCATAAATTTAACCTGAGGAACCCTCACTTTCTACAACGTTCTTTTAAATGTAAGGCAGCATTCTGTTCCAACATAGTCCGCCTATATTATACTCCTAAAATGATCTTACCTCACTTTCGGTATCTTTTCAGTTATCCTCATTAACACTAAGCTTCTTGAATCACGGGATTAAGAGCTGGAACTCTACTGAAATGCCTTTTATACAATGTTTTCCATAGGGAACGGTAACATTGTTTATTCAATATTAGGTATTTTTCAGTACAATCAGATAGCATGTCTCCACCCACACTTACCTGGATTTCTTTATAGCTTGTAACCCAGAAATATACGAAACGGCAATTTTGATGTAGGAACATCCCTTCAATGGAACTAGACCTTTTATCTTCTATAACTATTTGCATCTCTCTTGGTGACCTCACCCTTCCTGGAATTAAACGCAAGGGTTAACCCATGTGCTGACGACACTTCAATTTATATCATTTGTCCAGGTCTAGCTCCCTGAATCCAGATTTAAACTCACCCATTTATACTCACTAATCTCTCCTCATGTACCTATTGGCCATTTCAAACTCTCGGTGCCCAATCTGAACTGCTTTTCTTGTCAAACCTCCTGCACTTTTAAACTATCTCATTTCAGGCAGTAGCGATACTTCCAGTTGCTTAGACTGAAATTGGTATCATCTATGATTTTGCTCGCTCCCTCACACTGCACATTCAGTCTCAGTAAAATCAGTTTGCTCAACCTTCAAAATTCTCCAACCAGGAACTGGCCACTTTCCCCACTTCCACTACTCCCACCAAGTGTCCCGCATGGATCACTGTGATAATCTTCAAAGGGCTTTTCCTGCTTTTACCATTGCTCCTACATTCTATTCTTTGGAAGCCCACCAAATGACTGTTTGAAATGCAAGTCACGGCATGTCACTCTTTGGCTTAAAATCCTAAAGTGGCTCCCCCTTTACCTTAGAGTGATATTGCCTATAAGGCCCTCTGTAACAAGGTCCCTATTATCTTACCACCCATCCCATTCCTCTCTCAGGTATACGAACATGGGCTTCCTTGATACTCCCGGACCATACCCAGCTTGTTCCTGCCGGAGGGACTTTGCCCTAGCTGTTTCCTCTACATGGACCTCTCTTTCCCAGATACATATATAGTCAACAGCCCCATCTCAGTCTTTGCTCAAACATCATTTTCTCAGTGAGGTGTACCTGACCACCCTATCTCATAATGCCACACTCCCATTCCACCTTCCTTCATATCACTTCCATCTCAACTACCCTGATCCTTACGTGGCTCTCTTTATGGTACTCTTCACCCTTTAATACTCTATATTGTGCCAATTTTAGTTTGCAAATTCTCTTTTGCCCATCTCTACTAAAATTGAAGCTGTTGAAATTTGACAATGTAACGTTAGGTAGCACCTTGTTTTGTTCTAATACATCCAAGCGCCTAGTCAAGTGCTTGACAGCTTGCAGGTACACAGTGAGCATTTTTTGAATGAATGGATTTCTGATTTATCTCAAGTCATACTGCCTGAGTTTAGCCTGGAACTAAATATTACATTCAATTTGTCTATGACATTAAATTGCTATTTTAACTTTCCCAACTTGTACTAAAATTAAGAACACTTTAGATACTCTGGAAATTCAAGTCTTGTGTACATCTTGTTATCTTACTCGTACTGAACTTTTTTTTATTCCCTTTCTGCAAAAGTGAACACTCAGTTATCTCATATACTCCTTGCAGTCTTGTCACAGTTTATCCATGCCAAGATCTTTCTTGAAAGGATTTCTCCCCTTTCTTCAAGTCTTTTTGTAAATTACTTCATTTGCTACTTTTCCCTAAATGCTCCAGATAATTACATGGCTTATCTCTACATTAATATTTTTCTGCTTTAATTCTGTTTTACTTCCTTTCAGAATGTTTTACTTTCCTTTTCAGAAAGAATCACTTATCTTCTTAAGTTTACTTATCTTATATAGCCAAGTTAATATATGCTTCAACATAAATAGTAATCAGTTCATAAATGTGAATGTCTTCTTTCAATAAATTATTCTTGATTATGAGTGAGGAAACATCTCGTTAGAACCCAGTGAAATCAATTCTTAGCATCACATTTCCAAAGCTATGGGTGTGATTTCCTGATTCATTCTGTGTTAAAAATATGCCCCTGAGTGCTGTTATGGGAGACAAAGTACTGGTGTCAGTGGTATCCTTGCAGAATGTCATTATAAGCAGCAGCTATGACACAATGACAGTGTAGCTGGCAGTAAACCATGAGCCGTATCAATTACATTTGAAAGTAAAATATTTCCAGTCATGAAATATATTAATTTGCAATGGAAGCTATTGAAATCTTTGGAAGAGGAGTTTCCCCCTACCTTGGTTCACCTCAGGGATTTTGTATTTCTGTTAGCATATTTGCTTCATGCCTTAAATATTTTGTTCTGTAAAACTGATAGCTGCGCTGACGCTTCTCTCTTCCTTCTTTGCTGTAAGAAAATCTCAGGTAATAGATAGAAGGCTCCTAACTAGCATTTCACACTAACATTTCATTTGTGGACAAGTATCTGTCAGATATGAGACTAATAAGACACTCAAATAGAGATGTGTTCCAAGTGGTAACCAATACCTTTAGGTGGCAGAACTTTCACACAAGTAATTTCCATCTTAATCATCTAAAGACAAGTTTAACATCTTCATGAAATTGAAGGTTATATTATGTGAGGGGAAAGAATTTTTTACCTCTTTATAGATTTCTGTAATAGGAACCTAATGTCATAGTATGCTACAAAACTTAGTATTTTTTAGCTATAGTAACCTTGAACTATTTAGTACTTTAGAACTGCTTAGTACTTTTTAGCTATAGTAAACCTTAGACCAGCTTCATGCTGATTAAGAGTATACTTTTCAAGTAAAATTTTTGATAGTAGGTTACATATAATCATTTATTGGTTAAAATTTCAAGTTAAATGGGTACATTTTATTAACCTAATTACCTTATTAAAATATTGTTAATTTCTATGTATCAAAGTGGAGTGGAATTTAACTATCACAATCAGTGCTGGTTTTATGCAAATTACGACATCACTGCTATGTGTTTTTGTCAATGCAGTATTTTTCTGTGGCTTTTTAATCCCTTTCTCCAAATGTGCCCAAATTTGTGACTCAGACATTAACCCAAGCTATTCTTGCCTCATAGTGTGTATGTACTGAATAAAGTTTTGTTGAAATAATAAATGGACTCCTACCTTTTTCTGTATCTATGAACAAGTTTTGTTCATTACTTTTTCTCTCTATCCTCTTCTGCACCAGTAAATTAAAAGTTACTCATAAGAAATGACTTGATATAAATAAGTGCATTAGGTATACTAAAACTCTGTTATAAAATATGGTTGAAATAATATCCAAAATGTCTAAGGATCAAATTTTTTCCTTATTAAAGTAAGTCGATAGAAGTGACTATAAGTTAACTAGTTGTTATTACCATAGAATCTGGCCAGGACACATGCACTTTTGAAACCCTGCTCTCTCTATTGTTCCACAAGAGAACAACACACACAGACAGCAAATCAAGAAAACGCAGCCCCAGCACTGTAGTCCTTTGTTAGAAGTGGGCCCTGTGGTCCAATAAGGATTTTCTGGAGTCAGGGTAGAAGCAGGTAGGGTCTCTTATTTTCCTGTGCAAGAGAGTTCTAAGATTTCATGAACCCAAGCAGATCCAGAGTGGAAACAAAAAGAAGTCTAGGATTACATAGATCACAATGTGAGAAAAGACCACATTCGTCAGGATCAGAGGAGAAGGAGTGATAGAGAAACAAAAAGCAGTGATTCCAATGCCTGAGAAGTGTGGGGACAGCTCAGGTCTGGCCACTATCTACCTGTTCCTCTACTCTATGCTAGCGTAAGAGAAAGCATCCAGAAAGCTCACGGATATTTTAACAGAATGAAACAATATCCTCAGCCTCCTTTTTATTGCCACCATTTCTTAGTTCACGAGTTCAAGAATTTTCAGTTGGATTAATTACAAAAGCTTCATAATGGTCTCCAAAGTACTCCTCATCACACTGATATTAGAATAATTTCATTTTTAGTCATAACTTTTGCTATTTTTTTCTCTAACCAAAAGCATGCATTTTCTTATAGAAAATATTATTATATCTAAAATATGACAAAGGAGACCAAAAATGCTCAAAATTCTGACATAATTAATTATGGCATTTTGTATATTTCTTGAGCTATACATACAGGTTCTATACTTACCTGACTATATAATTATGCACTATTTATTTATTCTGCAAATATTTATTTAGCTCTTACAGTATGCGGACATTGTTCTTGACACCGAGAATACAGCATTGATAAAACAAACTTCCTGCTCTCATGGAGCTCATATTCCACTGTGTGAGAGACGGGAAGTAAATAAATAAACAAACAAATAAATAAATAATTATGCCAGAACAGAATGGTAAGAAAAGAAAACCATTGTAAAGGGAAAGATGGTGATGAGCTTTGGTGGGAGGAGGTTCTATGTTAGTGTTGCTGAGGGAAATTTCTATAGTTTGACATAATTGCAGGGGTGTAAATATTGGGAGCACTGTCCATGTTATTAAAATTTTAATGCCTACGTTAATAGTTGCACAGTATTCTTCTGTATGTATACACAGCCATTTAACTAGACCCCCTACTGTTTGAATTTCAGTTCAATTTTTCTATAATATAAATGGACTGCAGCCAGAATATGTAGTCATAAGATTTCCTTACATTTCTAATATTTTCCTAAAAATAGACATTTAAATGTATAATTATTATGTCAAAGTTGAATACCTTTAATGACCTAGTAACCAATGTTGGTCTGCTTTTCAGAATGCATATAATAATGTATTGTTTCCAGAATGTTGCTCAATTCCTTATATGCAAGTCAATATTGCTTATTACTTTTTTCATGTTTACTATTTTGATAGTAAACTTTGCTCTCTTAATTGTTATTTCCCTAGTATATAATACTAGTTGAGGTGACCATGTGGGCCAACTTTTCTGCCTTCAGTTTTGTAGTTTCTATTCAGGTGTTCAAGTGCCAACAGATCGATTGATTGTTTCATTCTGACTCTTCACTCTTACTTGTATGCTTACTTACTCCCAGTAGCCTCTCATTATTGCACAGGAGTTTAGAAACTCTGTAACAAAATAAGTTCTGCAGACACAATTTTCTGCCTCAAGGGTAAAATAAACAATTGTGGATAGCCAGTTTGGTTGACGGATCTCGAGGATAAGCGATCCTGCATCCTGCCTGCTCACCTATGCCCTAGTCGATTCAGATGGGTTCCCCTAAACATTTCCTTTCAAGTGGTCCACAGGAAAAAGTTTATATTTCTTAAGATTCTCCATAGCTTTGCTAACTTTAAAACTCATTTCTCACCTCTTGTTCCCAACACTCTAGCCATAGACATCAAATTGCAATTTCTCCACATATGTTACAATCTCACTTTCTTCCTTTCGTTGGCCTTTTCCTTCTATAGAGAATGCACTCCCCCCACTGGTCCATTTCAACTCCAAAACTGCTATCAATTGTTCAAACCATAATGCAATATGTTCTGCTTTCAATCCCCTTCTGACCCGGGTCAGGCAGCCTTGTTCTGTTTTCATGGCAAAGGAAAGAATTATCAGGATATTTCTACCAGCATAACCATGTGTTTACTTTTTGTCTCTTACACTAAATTTCTCAAAGATGCAGATGACATCATGTTCTTTATATCAGTTTTTAGTATTCAGTGGATGATCAGGAGATGATTTTGAAATAAATGGAAACAGAAAAGATCTTTAAATTTTACTCAGTCTGACATCTTTCTACAATCTCCAACAACAATTAAACAATTCATCCTTCACATCATGCCTGATTATCTTTAGAGTAAACTTCAGTCGTGTTACTTAGTGCTGAAAAATATTCAATATTTTCCTGTTGCCTACCAAGATAAATCAAAATGTCATAGCTTGATTTTTAAAATCTTCTTTACTATAGTCCCAGTCTGATATTTTAGCCTAGTGTGATGACCCGCCTGCAAAAATCTGTAAACTTCTTAGCATTGCCTACCACTATATCCCAATATCTGCCAGTAGTCATTGTACTATGAAGGACTTACACTGTTATTCACAATCTTTACTTGCCTGAATTGTCTTCTCTGGTCCCTCCCACTTGGAGGGGAACTCCACTTTCTCTGAAATCTTATATGACTTTGTAATTTTCCTATAGCATTAATTATAGTCTGCCTTTTAAAATAATTATTTCTGCTTTGTTACATGTACTTGAAGATTCTTCTCTTCTGTGTCCCACAATATCATGCTTATATTTCTGTCACAGTAATACTACCTGTTAATAAAACTGTGAGTTTATACATTTCTTATTCACCTCTGGTGCCTCAGCAGGTAGCATAACACCCGACATCATAGATACCCAATGACTGTTGAATATGTACACATACAGTTATTATCCTGGATATGATTGTAAGCTCCCTGATGAAAGAAAGCTCTCATTGCGTGCAGTACAGTGTTTTAAATATAGTGGGTGTTGCATACATGTTTATGGAACTGAATTAACAAACTTTTGACCTAGGGATGAGAATACTCCCACAAGTCATTACCGGCTTAATTTAATATCTATACTTTCACTTTCTCTGAATAAATATTCTTCTACTACTGTACTCAACTCTCTTTGAATCTTTCGTTACTTAACCTCATGGATGTTCCCCATGTCTGGTTACCATTTATACATCAAGAAGGTGAAAATTCTGTTTTGTTAGGTCATATTTTTATACTGATCAAAAATTAATATTGAATAGCTTATTTCTTTTCCTTATTAGTTTTATAAGATTTAAAACACAAGATGAATCTGAAACATTTCATGATTCCAGGAAATAATGAGTGAAAAAAACGGTGGCAGAAGATCAAAGAGAAATAAGAACCACATTGGCAAAAGTATTCCATGGCAAAAACCAGGACAATTTGAGCCAAAAAATTTTAAATGATAGTATTGGATTACAAAACATAAAATAAACATTCATGAGTATATGGGGATAAGAATAATTAAATCAATAAATATATGAAGGATAAGTTAGCTCTTCCTTAAAGAAGTATTTCAATTAACAGACGTAGAAGAAATTAAAGAAACCCAAAGTCATCATTAGGCAAATACCACAGTCATAATTTTTCCAGGCGCAGTCAACCAAGAGATGCTAAAATCAGGGAGGATAAATAAGTCTAGAGATCTAACATACAGCATGATGACTATAGTTAATAATGCTGTATGGAATGCTGAATGTTTTCTGAGAAAATAGAATTAAAGTGTTCTCTTCACACACACACATAAATGTTTACTATGTAAGAAGATATGTTAATTATATTGACTGCAATAATTATTTTACTACATGTATATATAATTATACTGTATCCTTTAAATATATATAATTTTTATTTAAAAGTTAAAAATTTTAAAGAAAAAATCAGTAGACAAAATTTGAGTAGAAGATATTAGCATAATCTCAAAATATTTATACTTATCAATTACAAAATAAAAAATGGTAACTTTACTGTAAAGAAACCTGGCAAACATTAGTTTAATCAAGGGATTGAGGTTAACATAAGAAGTACAAAGACAGCTTGACATCTTGAATGCCGAATATGAGAGTGACACAACAGTAATTTCATGGTATTCTTGCCAAAAAATGCTTAACATTAATCTAATTATGGAAAAGAAAAACCATGAGGCAAACCCATATAGAGACATCCTACAAAATAACTGTTCAGTACTCATCAAAAAGCCAACCTGGTGGTCTGGCAGTCAAGATTCGGTGCTCTCACCACTGTAGACCAGGTTTGTTTCCCAGTCAGGGAACCACATCACCCATCTGTCAGTTGTCATATCCTGGTGGCTTCATGTTGTTACAATGCTGAAAGCTATGCCACCAATATTTCAAACGTTGGCAGGGTCACCCATGGTGGACAGGTTTCAGCGGAGCTTCCAGACTAGACAGACTAGGAAGAAGTACCTGGCCACCCACTTTTGAAAAAATAATTGTCATCAAAACCCTGTGAATAGCAGTGGAGCATTGTCTGATATAGTGTCAGAAGGCGAGAGTATGGTGCAAAAAGACCAGGCAGGGTTCCACTCTGCTGTACACAGGGTTGCTAGGAGTGGAAATTGACTCTAATAGACTGATCACTAACAAACTGATCACTAACAAAATGATCAATAATATCAAAGAGAATTATGAAAGACAAGGACAGAACAAGAAAGTGTTCACAGATTACAGGAGACTAAAGACAATTAACAAAATGCAACATGGGATTCTTCATTGGTTTCTGGAACAGAAAAAGTTCATTACGAGAAAAACTGGTAAAATTCTAATAAACTATATCTTAAACTAGTATTATTTAATACTATCATACCAATGTTAATTTCTTGGACTTCATAATTTTACCATGGTTATGTAAGTTGTTAACATCAGAGAAGCTTGAGTGAAGAGCACATGTGAACTCTGCATTATTTTTGCAAATATTCTAAATGTTTAAAATTATTTCAAAATAAAATGTTTAAAAAGCACTTCACACATACACTTTATCTTGATAATAGTCCGTTGAGTTGTTTGGTCAAAGATGTTATAAAATCAAACCCCTACATTTCAATCTATCTGTAAAATAGTTACATGTGAATTCATTTTGCCCATTTATAATCTATTAAAAAGAAAAGCATTGAGATTAATGATATGCAAAATTTAAAAATAAAGTTTAGATTTGAGCACCTTTTGAATCCATTTTTTTAAATAGATACAAATTATATTGCTGAAAGTTAATAAAAACTAGCAAACAGAAAATTATTCAGTGTTTTGGGGGGTTTTATTTGCAATAGCAAATATTTTTCACCTTACACATATTTTATGTTGCTTTTATTTTGTGGGGCTCTATGTTAGCAGAACAGGAATCTGCTTGGCATGTCTTATTGTTATTTATTAAACTAATAAACATGTCATCCAAAGTACACTAACCTTGTGCTACTATCTGTTTGTGAATAGACATTTTCAACAAGGTAAATGACCAAATCTTTCTTCATATTATAAGTAAAATAATGATCCATAATACAGCACATCAGTTCAAATCAGAACCTTAAAACTAACAATTTGGCAACCTTTTTAGATATTATACCTGCATGGAGAAACTCCCAAACCTACTGGATGTTTATTCAATGCCGCATTGCTGATTCTCCCGGGCAACTCCTTCACAGATGGCGCATGGTTAGCTGCCATTTCTACAATTTATTGCCCCAGGACAGATGTCCTATAAACAATCTTATTTCCTTGTGATTCACTGTTTTATTTGTGAGGAACTATTCAAAAACAGATAAAAGACAAAATGCCCTAATCTTTTAACCATACATTTTGGTCACCTGACTAATATTTCTGCCACAATTCTGAAAATTCCCCAATTTAAGGAATAGATGGAAACAGAAAACTACTTAAGTATATCAGAACTAATATTACAGCCGTATTCCTTAAGTCCCTAATTAAAACAATTTCTTAAAAGCTTAAAAGTAAACTTATTAAGCACAGATGTAAACTCATGATCATCTTATTGGTCAGTTAGCCTCATTACTATTTACCCAAAAAATGAGCTTTCTATTATTCCCTAAGTTAAAGTCCCTTTTCTTCTCATGTATTTTAATGTACTGACTTAATTCTTTCTAACACTTTGAGGAAAATAAACTAAAAACTGTTATCAAAAAATTTTAACCATCTGGTAAAGGAGATTTTACCTCATCACTTAGGCAGATGTTCAAGATTGGAATTATGCAAGCATAATAATACGTATCATTTGAATTTACATGTGGGTGTATAGGAAAAATGATTTTTCAAAAAAATTCATTAAGTTTTTTGTACCCCTTTCTGTCTCCCTGTGCTCTGCTCTTGTATCACACTGTCCTGGTGATGAGTAGAAACATGTTGGTATTTCCTATGTATTTACATCTAGAGTCAGAAGATATACATACAAAACTGGTTCCCCCATGGGATTCCCTATGAGGGGTGACAGAGGGAAGGAAAAAGTGGTAAAACAAATACCAAGCCACTGTTATTGAGGAGCATATTAGACTAAAACTCTATCCTATAGGAAATGGTTTCATTCTACTTCCTTCACACAAAGTTAGGATAAATTATGTTTGAGGAAGGAATAAAGAATTAAGATAATGCCACCATATTTGGCAATAGGTATTCTGATGTGTCTAGTTCATCCTCCTCTGCAAAATACCTGAAGGGTATCCTATTAGAAATGTTTGAGAGTCCTTTGCTTTGTAACCAAAATACAAGCAATATCATCATCTTTTTGCCTCTGTACTGCACTCATGGAAAACACCTTCATTCTCCATACCCCATCTCCCTTCTGAATTGGAATCAGTAAAATTCTTCTTTTTGAATCTATTAACCAGAGTACCACATTTTCACTCTGAACTCTATGGCAATTGATTTCAGAATATACATTCAACACATTATCCTATATTCAAGGAATTTTATGTTTGAGGGGCTCATAGAGATCACTTGCTCACAGTTGCCCATTTCTAGTAAAAGTTAGACTGAATTCTTAATTGCATACTCCCTTTACATGATGAGGAGGAAACACTTCTACTTTCCCGAAATATTATTATTTCATTCATATCATGTCCAAGTCTAGAGTGGAAACTAATTCTATTCAGTCCCCTCAGTGGAATTCAGGCTTCCCCTGGAGAGCAAAGAGTTCACAAAAGTAGCAAAGCTTAGAAGTACAACTAGGGGTCATTTTCAATTTCTAAAGATTTTAATGAAAAAAAAAAAGTCAAGGAGCTACTTCGGTGTTAGTGATCATTATGAAAACTATTGGTAGAGAATCCAACCTGCTTCATTTGTTTCCCCATCACTTGGCTACTTTATGATGTCTTAGTAATTAATGTATTTTACATTCATAATGGTGACTCAAGTGGAAGAGCATGAAAACCTTTATTATGGAAAATATTCCAAGTTTCAAGTAGTTCATGTTTTTATTTGTTTCAGGATTGGTACATTTACCGAGGAAATGACTCATCACTAAGATCTGTAAAACAATAATGTATAGGTGAGCTTATGTACACTCATTGCAGGAAAAATTTACCTTGATGGTCTCATTTTATGAATCGCTTTCTGACCTCTGTGTAAATGTGTTCACAAACGAAATGCACCAAACTTGAACATAGCCTGTAAATAATCATTGGAAACCCAAAGAAGAAAATTTCCAATGTGTTGGTTGTAAATCAACCAGGAATGTTTAGTGGTTCAAAGGTTTTATTGCCACTGAACTAGAAAACATTATCAGTTTGGACAACATGTCAAACAGGGAAATGTTGAAAGTATTGGACCTGGGGAAGAGAAAACCTAGGGAAGAGAAACTCAAAAACACTATAATTATTTCTAAATATTTGACAAACTACTCTTTCACTTAGGTTAGACAAAATTGTGTTGCATAAAATTTACCTAAGTAATTTCAGTAACTTGACAACAAAAACAGCAACTTATTTTTCATGCTACTGTCCAATCTTAGGTAAATAGCAGTTCTCTCTACAGTATTCTCCCTCAGGGTCCCAAGATGATAAATATTCCACCATGTATAATGTTGCCAGTCATCATGATCGTGGACAGAGAATGTGGCAAATCATGTACCAACTATTCATGGTATCTGACCAGATAGCTTATGCCTTCTCACATTTAATTACACAAAGACAGTCACAAGACCATATTCAACTTAAAAGAGGTGGAAAATTGTAGTCCTACAACGTTCCCAGAAAGAGAAGAGCCAGAAACTTTGAAAAACAGCACTAACTACCTCAGTTGCAATGCAGAAGACATTCCACCCTCATTGCCCACGAGACATACAAGTTGATGCATGTGTGGTATATGTGGGTATAACACTCCTAAAAGCATACACAGATTCTTACAGCCCCTAATCATGCATGGAACTAAGATAGGCTGCATTATTTTAATTAAATGTTCTTTAAATACATAATATATTTACGTAGTTTAAAGGTAAAAATAATAAAAATTATATGCAGAAATCTCTTTTCCATATGTCAGTCATTCTAATCTCCTGCCTTGTATAAGTAACTATATGTATTATTTCATCCTTCCAGAGATTTTTTATTGCTAATTCAAATATGTATTTATTCTTAAATATCTTTTCTTACTAGAAATTAGAATTCATAAAAGCATTTCTCAATCATGTGTGTGATTAAACCAATCATTTAAATACCCTGTGGCATAGGTAGGATTTGTGTGATACAAACATCCTCGAATGCAAGCCATAATGGTGTCAATGTTTCTCTTGGGAAATTATTTGATTTGAAGAGTGCAAATTTAGAAGGCTGGTGTTCTCTAATATGAGCTACTATAAATGAATGGAAATTTTTTGTACTTTATTATGAAAATTTGTAACATAGTTCTCCAAAGATTAAGATACACCAGTACGTTACAATTTGAGATGGAGAACACACAGAAAATAGAGAAATATAGCATGGTTTATTCATTGTACTTGAAAGCAGAGATAAGATCAATTGTGAATATATATACAGATGGTGCCTCACTTATTACTTACGATTTTTCGACTTCACAATGATTCGAAAGCCATACTCGTTCAAGAATTTTGTTCTATTCCCCATCTAGGGCTATGCAGTATGATACTCTTTGATGCTGGACAGCAGCAGCGAGCTGCAGCTCCTAATCAGCCATGCAATCACGAGGGTAAATAGACGATACACTTACAACCATTGTGCACCCATACAACCATTCTGTTTTTCAACTGTCAGTATAGTATTCAATAAATTGCATGAAATATTCAACATTTTATTATAAAATAAGCTTTGTATTAGTTAATTTTACCCAACTGAAGGCTAATGTAAATGTTCTAAGCAAGTTTAAGGTAGGCTAGACTAACTCTGATGTTCGGTAGGTTAGGTGTATAAAATGCATTTTCAATTTATGATATTTTCAATTTATGATGGATTTATCAGGACATAATCCCATTGTAAGTCAAGAAAATCTGTACTACGCATCTTGAGTTTTGATGATAGTTCTATCTGTCTAAAACTTAAGCAACATATTTATGCATTCCTCAGGGGTTAATAAGAAAGATTTCCAAAACCATGACCTATTCCAAAAAGTAACTGGAGACCCTCATTTCATTTTATTTCTTGTGTTTTACAGTTTAATAGTTAAGAGAGTAGATCTGTGGTCAACTGTCTTTGTTCATATCCAAACCTATCGTCTTAAGAAATTTGTAAACGCAGGTGGTATAGACTGAATGTTTGTGTCTTCCAAAATTCATATATTGGAATTTGATCCCCAATGTGATAGTATTAGGAGGTAGGCCTTTGGGAGGTAATTAGCTCAGGAGGATGGAGTCCTCATGAATGCGATTAATGACCTAATGAGAGAGGCCTGAGACAGTTTCTCCTCATGTGAGAAGACTATTGTGTATGAACCAGGAGGCGTCCTCGCCAGACCCTGAATCTGCTGGCAGTTTGATCTTGTGCTTCCCAGCCTCAAGAACTGTGAGAAATAAGTTTCTGTTGTTTATAAGCCAACCAGTCTACATTATTTTGTTATAGAAGCCTAAGCAGACTAAAATACCAGGGAAATTACTTAACTCTTATAAACCTAACTTTTTCTCATCTCTAAAATGAAAAATAACTATATTATCTTAATTCGTAGATTTTTTGTTTGTGAGAATGAAATGCAACCACAAGTACAAAACTGAATAACGGAGGCAGACATACAGTAATTACTCAATAAATGGGGGTAGTATTATTATAGCAACTTATGCCTTAACTTTTGTTTTCCTAGATCAAAGTTTTATCATTCACCCTCGTTGTATACCATTCTTTCCAGCCCTATCGGTTACTCTTAGCTGTGATACTTGATAGAAAGTCTCATACTCCAGTTTCTGCAGATCATTTCTATAAATGTGGCACTGATCACTGGTACTGAGGGCCAGTCTGAGTGACTGTTGCCTCTTGCAGAGCTTGTAAGAGCTAATCAAGGAATAAAAGAAAGAAAAGTTTAATAATTACAGTTGGTAAGAATGAATGTAACACGCTTTGAAGATGACAAAGAACATTTTCCTCATACCCAGATTCCCAGCCTGCATATCTCTCCTGACTCCTCCATCACCACTATGGCCAAGTACAAGGTCTAACATTTGCTTTCTTTCAATTATTGCCCTCCTTTAACCCACCTTGAAAATTATGATAAATTACTGTTCTCAGCTCCTTTATAAGTAATTTCTGGAGCCATTTCTATTTTGAGTTTGGACTCAGATTATAGTTCCATTTTTTTCCTCAGACTACTCCCCAACATAAGCATCACTTCAATCAAACTGCTCTATAAGTTCCTAAAAAAAATGATTTGAATTTTTTATTTTTATGCCTCTCAACTTGTGAATCTCTAAAAATATTTTCAGTCTCATCAGACAAAACTTTGGCTATTTTTAAGATATAAATTAAAATGCCATTTAAAAGCCTCACCTATTTCCCCTTGGTGAAAAAATGTTCTTCTTACTGTTAGCTGCAATGCATGGTAACTCTACCAAACACAGCACTTACAGGAGAGATTTTCAATTGATATTCTTAGGATATATCTAAGTTGAAAATCTTATCATCTATATTTCTTGTACCTTATTTTATCCCTAGAGTTCTTAGGCCAACATTTTTTCATACATAAATATTTTGTAATAATCAATCCTTCATTAATTCTGAAATGAGGATTCTCTCTGTGTGTAAATAGCCACGTGCACAAATGCACATCTGTGTATTCATACACTTGTCCACATTTGGGCGTGTGTGTGATCCAAGAGAACTCCAGATACTACTCAAAGCCTTCTCATTTGCTCTTCAAAACTGGCATGAGTTGGAAAAGTCATGGCCAAGTAAACACGTCCAATAGCATTTCATGTGTCGGATGCAAGAAGTAAAGGTGAAGTGCAGAAGCATGTTACTTCTGATTTTGGCCTATAACCATATTATCTCACATTTAGTCTTTTGAAATGCCTTAGATTGGGGTGAATAATCATCACATGTTAAAACATTTGGGGAACCATAACATCACTATGCTTTATAGATTTGACTTAAATATAGTATGTTTTTTAAATTTGTGGTTCCAAATCTGAATAACCATCATGATCTCTTAGGAAGGTTAATTTTTAAAATTCTCAATTCCTGTATCAGGGATTACTGACTCAGTCTGTCTATCAATAGGCTTTGGAATGAGCATTTCTGTAATGCTCTCCAGGTAACACTTTGGGAACCTCTGCTTCTAAGGATTCAGAAATTCTACAGGCAATATGAAAGAGTTATAAATATATTTTTGTCACTAAGTGTAGTCTGTGCTCTTGTCACTGAATATGTAAACATTACTATATTTGGGATTTTTCTCACCAATCTTTAATCACTTTCAAATTCTAGGAGCTTTGAGGATATCATAAATTACCATGTCTTAAGTATTCTTCTCAGTGTAAAAATATGCTTCAGAGTTGATGTGGGAATATATCAGTACATGTTTCTGAAATGAATTTGTATATTACATTTAACAATTACAATACTAGCAGTTTTGGACACTTTCTAATTTTTCACAACTTTACAAAGGATAATATATTATATGAGCAGATGTACAGCATTGAAGGGCTAGCCTGGCATGATGCTCAGTAAGTGTATAATGAGCCATTGCTGAGTGAATACCTGATTGTCCACAGTCAGCATTTTCATCGCTTTTCTGATTTCTAACGTGATACCTGAATTTTCTACAAAATAAAGAACTCCTCTGTCTGTAAACAGGTTTACTTAAGTCAAAATTCTATTTATGTGGAGGGGTGGAGCAAAATGGTGGGGTGAGCTGACCGGGGACTCTCTCCCCTCCAAACTACAACAAAGGATTGGAAAAACTGAATTTCAGCCAATAAGCCTAATGACAGACCATCAGAGACCTACAGCACCAAGACAACGGAGGACAGAGAGGCTGTTGCTAGCCTTGGAGGAGCTGAAACAGGGTAGGAGAGAACTTCGCTCCTCCCCTAGAGACTGGGATCGCTGCGGCTGGTGAGGGAAGGAGCCGGGGAGGGGCCGTGCAACCAGGGGATCATCCAGGACTCCCACCGCCAGTGCAGTGGAAACCTGCTGACAGGGGAAAGCTTCTGTGTGCATGGACCCCATCAAGCCAGGGCCCCGGGAGACCAGAGAACGAGAGCTGATCGGAATCCAGATCAGCGTGCAAGAGAAACCACCCCTCCTCCCCCAAACCGCTCTGGGTGCCACCATCTTGCCTGAAGGCGGAGAGCTCAGAACGTGTGGCTCTCGACCCCCATCTAGTGGCGACAGGCTGTAACTGCAACCGAATACTACCATCATGTGCATAAACCGCTCCTCTACCATCCAGCAATTTACAAAAGCTCCAGAACAGTAGGAAAACACTAAAAACACAGAATTAAGTCCTGAGGACTTTGAAATAAGTAAACTAAGTGAAAATGAGTTCAGAGTAGCTATCATAAAAAAACTCAATGAGGTAGAGGGAAAGATAGAGAAACAAGCCAACGAGTTCTGGAATTACTTCACAAAAGAGATTGAAACTATAAAGAAGAATCAAACAGAACTACTAGAGATGAAAAATGCTATGGACCAGATAAAACAGAATATGGATTCCCTGAATGCCCGGGTAGACACCATAGAGGAGCAAATTAGCATAATCGAAGATAAACAGGCTGAATGGCTCAAGACAGAGGAAGAAAGAGAACTAAGGATTAAAAAAAAAATGAGGAAAATATCAGAGAAATAGCAGATTCAATGAGGAGAAAGAATTTAAGGATCAGCAGAATTCCTGAGAACCTGGATAAGGAAAATGGAGCAGAAAGTGTGTTTAATGAAATTATAGAAGAGAACTTCCTAAATCTACGGATTGAGGGAGAAATGTGTGTGGAGCTTTCAGATCTCCTAGATTTGTCAATGTAAAAAGACCTACTGCAAGGCATATAGTAGTAAAAATGGCAAAAATGAAAGACAAAGAAAGTATACTCAGGGCAGCAAGACAGAAGAAAATAACTTGCAAAGGAACTCCTATCAGACTTTCAGCAGATTTCTCTACAGAAACCTTACAAGCTAGGAGAGAATAGAGTGACATATTCAAAACTTTAAAAGATAAAAATCTTCAGCCAAGAATACTCTATCCAGCAAAAATATCCTTCAGATATGAGGAAGAAATTAAATCTTTTCCAGACAAACAAAAGTTAAGGGAATTTGTAACCAAAAGTCCTCCACTACAAGAAATCCCCAAGAAGGCTATCATACCTGAAAAAAGAAAAAAAGGGAGAAAGGGGTCACAAACCACAGAGTAGGGAGACAGATAGATAGAACCAGAATAGGATAGCAAATATTCAAATATAGCATTAGGATAAAGGTAAGGAAAGAACCAAAGCAAAGACGATCTTATCACCCTAACTACAAACTCATAACACGAGTTGGAATAAGAAATGAAAATAATAATTTAGGAGGGGAAGTGGATAGGGACTAAATTAGTCTAGGCCAAGTAGGTTAAGAGACCAGCAGAGCATAGATTATGTTATACACGAGATTCTAAATACAAACTTCAGGGTAGCCACTAAACTAAAAAACAGAACAGAGCCACAAAACATAAATAAGGAAAAATCTAAGAAATCCAGCATAAGAAATTGCAGTAGTCAATGGGTAGGCTAAAACACACAGGACGAGAAACAAAGGTAATGCAGGAAAACCAGATAACGAGAGACAGATTGACAACATTAAGTCCACATGCATCAATAATCCCCCTCAATGTAAACGGATTGAACTCTCCAATAAAAAGACACAGAGTGGCAAAATGGATTAAAGAACAAGATCCAACAATTTGTTGCCTCCAGGAAACACACCTCAGCTCCAAGGACAAACACAGGCTCAGAGTGAAGGGGTGGAAGACAATACTTCAAGCTAATAGCAAGCAAAAGAAAGCAGGTGTTGCAACACTTATACCAGACAAAATGGATTTCAAAATAAGGCAGGTAAAGAGAGACACACAGGGACAATATATAATGATCAAAGGGACACTTCATCAAGAAAAAAATAATGCTTATAAATATCTATGCAGCCAACACAGGAGCACCAAAGTTCATAAAGCAACTATTAACAGACCTAAAGGAAGATGTTAAAAGCAACACAATAATAGTAGGGGACCTCAACACCCCACTCACATCAATGGACAGATCATCCAGACAGAAAATCAACAAGGAAATAGTGGAGCTAAGTGAAAAACTAAAACAATTGAACTTAATAGCCATTTATAGAATGCTTCATCCTAAAACAGCAGAATACACATTCTTCTCAAGTGCACATGGAACATCCTCAAGGATAGACCATATGTTGGGAAACAAGGCAAACCTCTACAAATTTAAAAAAATTGAAATAATAATAAGCATCTTCTCTGATCATAATGCTATAAGGCTAGAAATTAATTACAAGAAAAAAGCTGGGAAAGGCACAAGGATGTGGAGACTAAATACGCTACTGAACAAGCAATTGATCATTGAACAAATTAAAGAAGAAATCAAAAAATACCTGGAGACAACTGAAAATGATAACATGCCATACCAACTCACATGTGATACAGCAAAAGCTGTATTAAAGAGGAAAATTCATTGCAATACAGACACATCTTAACAAACAAGAAAAATCCCAAATAAGCCATCTTAAACTACAACCAACTGAATTAGAGAAAGAAGAACAAACAAAGCTCAAAGTCAGCAGAAGGAGAGACATAATAAAAATCAGAGCAGAAATAAATGCTATTGAAATGAAAAAGGCGGTAGACAGGATCAATGAAACAAAGAGCTGGTTCTTTGAGAAGATAAATAAAATTGACAAGCCCCTAGCCAGACTTGCAAAGAAAAAAAGGGAGAAAGCTCAAATAAACAAAATCATACGTGAAAGAGGAGAAATAACAATAGACTCTGCAGAAATACAACGGATCATAAGAGAATACTACGAAAAATTATATGCCAACAAAATGGATAACCTAGAGGAAATGGATAAATTCTTGGACTCCTACAATCTCCCAAAGCTCACTCAAGAAGAAGCAGACAATTTGAAGAAACCAATCACAAGGAAAGAGATTGAAACAGCAATCAAAAACATCCCAAAGAATAAAACCCCAGGACCAGATGGCTTGGGGAATTCTACCAAGCTTTCAGAGAGGATTTAATACCTATCCTTTTCAAGCTATTCCAAAAAATTAGGGAGGATGGAACACTTCCTAACACATTCTATAAGGCCAACGTCACACTGATACCAAATCCTGACAAGGACAGCACAAAAAAGGAGAACTACAGGCCAGTATCGCTGATGAACATAGATGCAAAAATTCTAAACAAAATTTTGGCAACCAGAATTCAGCAACTCATCAAAAGGATCATACATCATGATCAAGTGGGATTCATACCAGGGACACAGGGATGGTTCAACATCTGCAAATCAATCAACGTGATACACCACATCAGTAAACTGAGGAATAAAAACCACATGATCATCTCAATAGATGCAGAGAAAGCATTTGACAAGATCCAACAGCCATTTATGATAAAAACTCTGAACAAAATGGGCATAGAAGGGAACCACCTCAACATAATAAAGGCCATATATGACAAACCCACAGCCAACATCATACTCAATGGGCAAAAACTGAGCGCCATCACCCTGAAAACAGGAACGAGACAAGGATGCCCTCTATCACCACTCTTATTTAACATAGTACTGGAGGTCCTGGCCAGAGCAATCAGGCAAGAAAAAGGAATAAAAGGAATCCAAATAGGGAGGGAAGAAGTGAAACTCTCACCATTTGCAGATGACATGATCTTATATATAGAAAACCCCAAAGAATCCATTGGAAAACTCTTAGAAGTAATCAACTACTACAGCAAAGTTGCAGGGTATAAAATCAATTTACGTAAATCAGTAGCATTTCTATCTTCTAATAACGAGCTAACAGAAAAAGAACTCAAGAGCACAATACCATTCACAATCACAACAAAAAGAATAAAATACCTCAGGATAAATTTAACTAAGGAAGTGAAGGACCTATACAATGAAAATTACAAGGCCTTTCTGAGAGAATTGGATAACGACATAAGGAGATGGAAAGACATTCCATGTACATGGATTGGAAGAATAAACATTGTTAAAATCTCCATACTAGCCAAAGTAATCTACAGATTCAATGCTATCCCAATCAGAATCCCAATGACAGTCTTTACAAAATTAGAACAAAGAATCCTAAAATTCATATGCAGCAACAAAAGACCCTGAATTGCTAAAGCAATCCTGAGAAAAAAGAACAAAACAGGAGGCATTGCAATCCCTGACCTCAAAAATGCTACAAAGCTACAGTAATCAAAACAGCATGGTACTGGTACAAAAACAGGTGCACAGATCAATGGAACAGAATTGAAAGCCCAGAAATAAAACCACACATGTATGGACAGCTAATCTTTGACAAAGGAGCTGAGGGCATACAATGGAGAAAAGAAAGTCCTTTCAACAAATGGTGCTGGGAAAACTGGAAAGCCACATGCAAAAGATTGAAAATTGACCATTCTTTCTCATCATTCACCAAAATAAACTCAAAATGGATCAAAGACCTAAAGGTGAGACCTGAAACCATAAGTCTTCTAGAAGAAAATGTAGGCAGTACACTCTTTGACATCAGTATTAAAAGGATCTTTTCAGACACCATGTCTTCTCAGAGAAGGGAAACAATAGAAAGAATAAACAAATGGGACTTCATCAGACTAAAGAGCTTCTTCAAGGCAAATGAAAACAGGATTGAAACAAAAAAACAACCCACTAACTGGGAAAAAATATTTGCAAGTCATATGTCTGACAAAAGCTTAATATCCGTAATATATTTAGAACTCACACTACTCAACAACAAAAAATCAAACAACCTGATCAAAAAATGGGCTGGAGACATGAACAGACATTTCTCCAAAGAAGATATACAGATGGCCAATAGGCACATGAAAAGATGCTCATCATCGCTGATCATCAGGGAAATGCAAATCAAAACTACACTAAGATAGCACCTTACACCCATTAGAATAACAAAAATATCTAAAACTAATAGCAACAAATGTTGGAGAGGTTGCGGAGAAAAAGGAACTCTCATACACTGCTGGTAGGAATGCAAACTGGTGCAGCCACTATGGAAAACAGTATGGAGAGTCCTCAAAAAATTAAAAATAGAACTACCATACAACCCAGCTATTCCACTACTGGGTATCTATCCAAAGAGCTTGAAGTCAGAAATTCTAAAAGTCCTATGCACCCCAATGTTCATTGCAGCATTATTTACAACAGCCAAGACATGGAAGCAACCTAAGTGCCCATCAACAGATGAATGGATAAAGAAGATATGGTACATATATACAATGGAATACTACTCAGCTGTAAAACAGAACAAAAGCATTCCATTTGCAATAACATGGATGGACCTTGAGGGAATTATGTTAAGTGAAATAAGCCAGTTAGAGAAGGACAATCTCTGTATGACTCCACTCATATGAGGAATTTAAAAATTGTAGACAGAGAGAACAGATTGGTGGCTACCAGGGGAGAGGTTGGGTGGGGGGTGGGCACAGGCGGTGGAGTGGTGCACCTGCAACACGACTGACAATCAATAAAGTACAACTGAAATTTTACAAGTTTTTAACCTATCATTAACTCAAAAAAAAAAAATTCTATCTATGTGTGCTGGTGGGGGACTGAAGTCTCAAGAGTTTCCTAACTGACTTTTCTGGATTGAACCAGTTTAAAGATGAGGAGTCTGAAGAGAAGAGAGAGAAAAGGATCTCCCCAAGATTATCACTTTATCTTGGTGGGATTGTTATAGGAAAGGGAACATGGGCTATCAAGAAATTTTGAAGAATGCTAAGCAGAGACATCATGTCTCACACACTGCCTGTCTGTGAGGGTTTTCATAAGCTCATGAGGCGATCGGTCTGCAACTGCAATTCTAATAAACAAACTTATAAGTGCCCTTTGAGTGCCCAGAGCTCTGTTGGATATGCTTTGCACCCTTAAACCCAAGCAAAGATTCTCCTTAGTGATAGGTAGATACCAATGGAAGGAAAGGGAGTCACTAATACATAGTCAATACCATCTCCCAAAGGCAAAATTCAAAGCCTGGAAGAAACCCTGTGTTGACTGCTACAATCTGAAAATGCATATGTGTGCTTTGAAATGAATGAGAGCCAGAACTTTGTCTCAACACTAGGGTGAGATATCCAGTTACGATACAAATTAAAATAGCTCCAAGGCAAATGTCTGTTATTCACATTTTAAAAAGTGGGCCCAAGACTCCCATGTGCTGAAGTTACTACTGAAGCCGTTTGCCTGTAATTATTACTTTGACAGAGATTTGCTAAGCTTAAAGAACCTGCTGTCAACTTTGGAACAACAGGGCGTGGAATAATAAGTGATATTTATGAAGAGAATCAATAGGATCCCTTTGATGATTTATTTATTTTCAAAAGAATATGAAAGATGCTTTAAGGTGCCAAATGAAGTTCTTAATTTTTATCCTGAGTTAAATGCATTTAAATACATTATAAAATAAGGTTTTAAGAAAATGGATACTTTGAACTGAAAAACTGCTTTTCTGAGAAATTGCAGATACAAAGATTTACTGTGTTCCTAAGAAGTTATCTTCATAAAAATGTTCCATTCTTCACCTTTCTACAAATAAATATCTAACACTTGTAAATTTCCTACTGTGTGCCAGATGCTGTTCTAAGAGTTGTACAGAAAACGATTTAATCCTTGCAATAACCCTCTGTGGTAGGGTCTACTTTCATTGTACAGGTATGGAAGCTGAGGAACAAAGAGGCTCTGAGTGCTGCTCAAAATCACACAGTGAGGGGCGGAACGTGTGCTGGAATCAGGCTTCTACTGCATCTCAGCAGGACAATACCACAAGGCAGCAAATGGATTCTGGTGTGCAGACTGCCTGGGATCAGCTATTGTAAAACCTCAAAAGATTCTAAGATCTCTACCTTACAATACCTTAAATACTCTGAAATATCACAAAAATTAGGTAGGTTAATCAGATTTTTAGCATCACATAGCCAATACATTTTGGAACTAGGAGAAGAAAACAGGTGATCTAAATTCGAATCACACATTGTACTGAATAGAGTCTGACTCCATTTTTTTTTTTTTTTTCAGTGAGGAAGATTGGTCCTGAGCTAACATCTGTTGCCAATCTTCTTTTTCGCTTGAGGTCCTGAGCTAACATCTGTGCCAATCTTCCTCTGTTTTGTGTGTGGGATGCTGCCACAGCATGGCTTGGCGAGCAGCATGTGGGTCTTCACCTAGGATCCAAACCCACGAAACGTGGGCCACAGAAGTGGAGCACGTGAACTTAATCTCTATGCCACCAAGCTGGCTCCCAACTGATTCCATTTTTAAAGTTTAACTGCAGAAGATCTGATCAACAACTGACACGGTCTGTCAAATGTTTTTCAGACAAGAAGAGGCTATGTGTTCTGTTTTGTAGAAATTGATGTTCTCACTTTGTAGATGTTGCTGTCCTGCAGAGACACTTACACATTTGCAGCAAGACCCTTGCAAAATGTTCTAGCACCAAGCATCCTAAAGTTACCTTCAACTCATTAGCATCTTAAATTCTCCTCCTCTGGGAGGGTCCAAGCAGCCATTTTCAGGTCATGCAGTGTATATTATAGAATGTTTACCCCCTATGCATGTGCCTTAAATGAACACAGTTGTTACAAATAAACCTATTATCCTCTGCTCTCTTGTGTACAAAGGCTCCACCAGCTCTGAGCTGTGGGAGACACTGCATTGGGAGCTACCCCTGGTGTTCTCTATTGCTTGTGCAAGCAATAAACCTTTTCTTCACCTACTTCTGACTTGGTTGTACTTTTCAGCTCTGTACTCACTAAGAGACGAACACTTTGAGTTCAGTTACACCACCTCTGTCCATTTGCCTCTAGTTACAAATCTGGGTAAGATGGTAAGAAAGTCCTACCCACCCTCACCTCCTCCCTTGGCACTGGTGGAAATACAAATAATGCAAATCCTGGTCCAAGAGCTGGAATTTCACCTAACCATCCCCACTAACCACAATAAACATCCCTAAGTCAACCTCCAACTCCTTGCTCAAGCCGTTACAGACTGGGTTGGGTGCTAGTCCTGTTCTCCCCAGGAAATCACTTTACATGAGTGATAAGCCTTTTCATACCCTCTTCATGCATGTGTGGCATCAGTAGTCTTGATTTTCAAATCACTTTTGGGTAAAGGATTGGTCTAGCCCGCTGCTGGGCAACTGCAAATGTCTAACCAATATCTACATTGCAAGAGCTAGGTATTAGTCATTTTCATTGTATTATTTTGAAGTTAATAGATATAGGTGATAGTTTTCCCTGTTTGGCCTGGTGTACATAGATATTAGCCATGAGGAGGTTCACCTTTCTTTTTTGACAAATTAAGATACAGTTGGATTTTAAGCATATCACCATATCATCAAAAATTTATAAAAATAACTGATAACAAAGTTACCCCACAATGGAAAATGGGATAAATTTATTATCAGTTATGGCAGTTACACAAAAAATTAAAAGTTAAATTATTAAAATCTATTAATCCCACTTCTGTATACCTACCACAAAGGATTGAAAGCAGGGACTCCAACAGAGAGTTGCACACCTATTTTCATAGCGACAATATTCACAGTTACCAAAAGGAAGAAACAACCTAAACGTCCATCAGCAGATAAATGGGCAAACAAAATGTGGTGTACACATTCATGGAATATTATTCACCCTTAGAGAAGAATGAAGTTTTAACACGTGCTGCAACATGGATTTCCCTTGGAGACATCACACTAAGTAAAATACGCCAAGCATAAAGGGACAAATTTTATGTTATAAATATTTTATCACAATAAAAAAAGTTTAAAAAGTGACCCCAATGCAATCAAGATGCAATAGCATCTTATTACATTTCTGTCTTCTCTCATGTTATGTTTTTGAATTTTCGATGCCTTTTCATATTTTATGCAACCTAAACAAGGCTTTTGCCCCAAATGAATACTGGATTGAGCGGCTCCAGGAGTTCTGATATTCTTTCTTCCAAAAGGGAGGCTCTAATTCTAATATGGTTTATGAGTAAAGAATATTCCCTCCACACTAATTCAAAATATTATAGTCAGTATTGACTTCAAAGAAATTAAGATAACAGTATTTACATCTTCCTTCCTTGCTTCCTCCCATAACATCGTCTAATGTGGTAAAAACAATAAATAAAAAACAAGTCAATTATATATTACACTTGAGCTAAATCTTATTAGAATTATGCTTCTGCCTATGCAGATTTTTATAGTTTCCAGAGAATGTATTAAATACCATGGGCATAAGAAGCACAATTCTTTCCTTGAATCTGATTTGCTGTTTTTCCGCCATTCTAATATAAGCCTTATAATCAGTATATATTAACAAAAAGAAGCAGAACTGTTTTCCATTTATATACAGGAGATCAAACCCTATAAAAGATCCACAAAACATCCCAAAAAAGGTGGGGTAAAAATAAAATAAATATCTTATTTCTTACATTCATAAGTGGTAGATAATCCATCTTCCTCATCCTAGCCCCACACAGTAATATATTCTATTTATCTCTTCAGCCATTACAAATCAGTACAAGTGAGCATTTTAGTGGGTGATTTGAGGTCATCTTTGCAACCTTGGGCTGGCTCTGATTTCTTCCATGTCCTCATTCCAATTGTTTTAACATTAAGGGAGAAAACCCTCTGGTAATCTTAACTTTCTTCTGCTTCTTTCAGCAAACAGATTACTTGCAAAGTGAAAATAAGAGACATTTATCATGTTATGAACTCCATCAACATAATTAGTTACATCATAGTCTGATATATTACAACAAGGCTTTGGGGCCCATAACATTGCAATAGCAAGAGAGTGGAGCCTGAAGCCCTGCCTTTTCTTAAATAGCATATTTGAAGAACACAAAATTCACTATTTTCTCTTCCACCAAATACTCAATTCAATCTTCTGTGTGTCTATGCACTCTAAGAAGACTACCACAACCATACAAAATTATGATACTATGCCTCAAATTGGTTATTTCAACTGGGATGACATTTTGCTTGTGTGATATGTTTGCTTTAATGATAATACATTAGGAGATAACCACATTATTGTTTAATCTAAAATATCAGAGTAACTTTCCCTATACACTTGAAGAATTTATTTCGTATCAAGACCAATATATGGGGTTCCAGTGCTTCATTGGAAAACTGTTACTCTTACCTTCTGAAAGAACAAACTATTTTAGTATTTCATAAGCATTTAGTCAGAAAGAACGAAAAAGCAGTCTGTTGTTCCATAGCTGTCCCACGTTTCCAAGAGTTATTCTATGGTGGTCTCAGAAATATGCTATGTTCATATCTGTGGTAGCCTCAGGATTTTGATAGATTTTTGTGTTTTTCTCACCAAACCAGAGAAGAGGTTTAAAAAAAGTCCACCTTGCAAGGAAGGAGCATCTTTAACAGTTTCTCAAAATGGAATGCTTACATTCTTATTAATAAAACAAATTATATAAATAATCAACTAATACAGATGGTTAAAATCCAATTATGAGACCATGCTCTTTCAATAACAACAGTCTAAAACTTAAACCGTCATCATTTTTAGACTAGAAAAAATTAGGGCTGCAGGATCTAAGAAGAACTGAGTTCTAGCACCAAGTTTATCAACAGTTTAATAAACTTTTGTAATAATTTAATTATTTTGTGCTTAACTCATGTCAAAATGGGAATATATTGAAAATATTAAATACTTTAGGGGGATTCTAGCAGAAATATAATTGCAGATTAGATAAGAGTGCTATTTCTATGGCTTCTTTTCTGTACCTTGCTCATCTTATGCTTCCCTAAAATCTTCTGGACCATACCTGTCTCCCAGCTTCTCTCCGTACAGCTCTGCCACATGTTTACTGCCTCCTGCCACCACTTCAAGATACAAATGAAGCCTCAGGCTGCCAAGAGATCAGCAGCATGCAACCCAGAAAAATGGAGGAGTTAACTCCCTATGGGCACACTTTGAATCGATGACATATGAGAAAAGGGAGAAACCGGAAGAGAAAATGTCTCTCCCTTTTTCTGTTCAATAGACTTGCAGTCATGATTTCTCTCTATAGCCTCTCTAGAGATGTCCCAAGTGGCTGACTCTGTTCATGAGCAGTAGCCAGCTTAATAATACATCACCTTGCTGGGGAAGACTGACTATTAAACATGAAACAACAGTAAAGTCTGTAAGTGCCACTATAGGAGAAGTTCAGGATGATTAGGGACACATATCGTTCCTAGTTTAGCACCTAACCTGGTACGAAGAGACTGAGGAATTCTTTTGGGAGGAGATGATTTTTTTAAGCTGAGACGCACCTGTTATGTAGAAATTTTCTTGGATGAATAGAGGTCCTGGAGAGAGGGATCACATTTGAGAATCCCCACAGGCAGAGGGGGGGATGATAGAATGGTAGGTAGACAATGTAAAAACGGGGAGAAAGGGGGAAGAGAACATGAGCCACTGTGATGGAGGCTTGAGTACCATTTTGTGTTAAATAGCCAAACTACCCTGACATAAAACAACAACATATTTTAAATAGTTGTTTTGAGATTGTTATTTTAACTTAAGACTCATGAATTTTTAGAATGCTAGCAATTAAGAGTGTATTTTATTCCCTTTTTGGAGCTTGCCCTGGATGATCTATCCTTTTTCATTTCTCTTTTGTTTTGTTTACATCCCGAGGCTTAACTAAGAAACTATGCCTCTATTTTAAACACATTACCTTTGCCATGAAGCAAGCCTCCAAAGGAATATACTTTGTGCATTAGAGTTAATCATATTTTTATAATAGATACCATTTTGTGTTATGCAGTTTAAAATACATTGGAACTTTAATATGGCAATCACATAGAAAATTGTGCCACATAGATTTTGATATCTCATTCATTTTGTTCAGTGTTCGTTGTGCCTTTCCAAAGTAGGAATCCTAGAAATGGATAATTTGTCTCACTTTCCTACTTAGTCAAAGTTTTAACACAGCATTAAGAACAGGACATAAAAGATGTATGTGATAAATTATGAGTGCATGTGAACCATTTTTTTTTTTACCTAAATATTTAAAACTATAAAAAGCAATTGGTAGAAAGTGTTCAATTTTGTGGCCAGCCCTGTGGCTGAGTGGTTAAGTTTGTGTGCTCCACTTCTGTGGCCCAGGGTTTCGCTGGTTCGGATCCTGGGCACGGACGCGGCACTGCTCATCAAGCCATGCTGAGGTGGTGTCCCACACAGCAGGACCAGAGGCACTCACAACTAGAATATACAATTATGTACTAGGGGAGAAGAAGACGGGAAATAAAGAAAAGACGATTGGCAACAGATGTTAGCTCAGGTGCCAATCTTTAAAAAAAAAGAAAGTGTTTAATTTACTTTTGCTATCGATGTTAGTATGTATTAAGAAAATAAAATTTAGCTCTTCTATGTTGAGACTCAACTCCCTCACAATCGAGGTCATGGCATATATCATTCACCAAGTTTATATGATCTTAGATGCAACGTGGGTATTAAAGTTATTACAATCCTACGAGCCTATGGTCACTAAGAATCTTAATGGGTAAACTCTTAAATTAAGTCATTGCTTTGGAGTTTTTATCTTACATATAAAAAAGGTTAAAATAGTTTATATATTAATTAATAAGACAAAAGTGACTAAAAGAGTGAATGACTAATCTAGTATTTTAAACTGACTACTGTCCATATTTGAGATTCTCTTCTGCTCCTTTAAAAATAATTTTAACCAATTTTAAGGTGCTTATCAACTCTGTCAAAACATCTCATGAAATGCTCTGAACATAAGGAAGAATGCCTCTAAATGGATATCTATTCAATGCAATGGGTTTCAAAAGTGATGTTATTACTTTTGAACCTTATAAATCATCCTTTATTCCTGGACATGGTTAGCCATGCATCACTTTCACTTATATTAGAATAAGGAAGGAAAGAAATAGGAGTCGAGAGACAACCACAGTTTCACACAAAAGAGTTAACTCTAAATAAAGACAGATGTTACACGACCAAGGATGAAATTCCTAACCTGACCCAAACCCATTGTTTTCAAACCACAAAGATCTGAAGAGACAAAATGAGTACTTAACAGGTGTCACTGTCATTGGGAATCTGAGGTCTCTTATCTACCCTTTCCCCACATGGTCACATATCTACCATTGAAGGAGCCCAGCAGAGTGGGTGTAACAAAGCTATAACTTCAGGAAGGGGATATCTATATAAAGGCATAGAATAAGAAATAATGATGTATGAAAGAGTACTAAGGTCTTCTAATCAAATGAAATTAGATAGTTTCATTACAATAGATAAAATGAAGCCAGATAGTCTGATGTGCGCACTCATAATGCAAACTCCCCTTGTATTCAATGTAATCTTTTTCTTTTATTCTCATTTCTATTTTTGAATTTCCTTCTGTTGTCAAAAAGCCATCTTCCTTTCCTTCCCTTCCCAAGCACTTTTTTTGTTGAGGAATCTAATTTAATATAATTTGCACAGAAAATGTCACAATCTCAGAATTTTGTGTTTTCTTTCCCCTTAATTTTCTTTGAGCATGAGCCACGAATACAATCCAAAGACAAAAAGATTTGAAGCTAAGAACTTTTTTATGGTTGTCTATGCATCTACTAAATAAATGTGCTGGATTATGTTCTGAAAGACTGATGCCCATTTAATCTTCAATTTAATAAACTGATGTCTTCAAAGTATAACATTTTAAGATGTTCTGTGAACTTACAAACTCTCAATTAATGAATATCCATTAAAACAGAATTCTATCTTTGTGTATAATATTAAGTACTCCAGAATTTCTGTTTTTTGGCTTCTGTGTATGCAATTCTTTTTACATGATATAAAGGCAAGACTGTTTAATACAGTGTCATGAAGATAGTAGGTAAATATTGTTGAAAAATAAAGTTTCTATCGTTGTAGTTTATACGTTAATGATTCTCAATTACTTGAGTGAAAAAAGACAAGGGAACTCAGTATGTAAGCAGCTTTTAAGAGTGTCCCTGGGTATAGAAGGAGGATATAGAAAGCTTTAAATCTCTTCAATAATATTAATGCTGAAATTTATATAGATTATTGCAACTTAGGATTTTTATAAATTAAATATATATTAATGTATATATAATTATATATGTATATATGTTCATAAATTTGATGTTAATACATAAGTTAATTTTCACATGAAATGATGTTAATTATATTTATGTAAAGTTATACTTAAAAGAAAAATTGTCTCAGGAAAGATGCTTTCTCCTAATTATACAGATAGTAATTGGAAAGCAAAAGTAAGTTCAACTTTTTTTGCATACATTATTCGTTTTAGTACATTTAGTAAATTTGTTGTAGTACATTTAGTATATTATACCTCAGCTACTTTACAGTGAAATGATCATCTTAGAGTATTTCCTTAGTAGCTAACAGGGTTTTTTCATATTAGCATAGAGTTTTGAGTACAACTAAAAATAGATCCAAATAACACTTGGATGTACTAATGACTAATATTCCTCTGCAATAATGGAAATATCCTCTTAGCCATTCGTGCTAGAAGCCTCAAATGATACCTTTACTCACACTGTTCATAGTCAGTTTTCCCCTCAATTATGCCACCAACACCAACTAAATCAGTCCCAACCTTTTAATTCCCACTGCTTTTGTTTCACTTACATTATTTTTCTACACCAGTGTAAGAGCATTAGCCTCGGCAGTGAACACTGACACCGGAAAAGGCATCAAGAGGGATAAATAAGTTACATATGTTGCAGATGTATTCTGTTAGGTTGACGTGTATCCTGTTAGCTAAATATGTATCCTATTAAGCTGAATGAGTTTCCCATAAGTTTTAATGTGTTCAGATGTGCCCTGATAAGTACCACCTGTGCCTTGAACAGGAGCAAAGCAAAAGTAGAAAAAGTTGAAGCCCTTATCTGCCTTGAGTTCAAAGACCTCCAAGGCTTGGAGGGTATCAGGGATGTTGTAACAAGGACATGTCTTCCATGAGGTCCAGCTACTGTGTCATAAAATCAGTAAACTGTGGAATCATGATCATATCCTAAACAGTAGTTTATATAAATGCCGAAACTAATGTGTAGATCAACAAAAACAATCAGTCTGTAATGAGCTTCAAATTTGTCTCCTTTGGGCCAATTTTTTTTTCCTTTAGTGAACCCTACACACAGCTGATAATTGAGTTTATTTGCAGTCATTAGGCATGCAATGATAAACAAGTCATGGTCTCTACTTTGAGGGATATAGATATGAACGGAGAGTATACACATGAACAATCATAATGCAATGTGACATATACTGTGACAGAACTATGCATCAAGGTACTTAACTCTGGAGAACTGATCTGATCTTGTGCAAGGTACTAGAGAAAGAAACTATCAAAAACATGGAAAGGTCAATTCTCCATCATCATCATTATAACCATAACAACATCATAACTTTACTAACAACACAATGCATGGGTGGTCAAATATGCCAGGAAGATGTAAAAAGCGTATGCTAAAGTTATACCGTTTCAAAAGTATAGTACGTTTAAGGAGGATACAGAAGTGTAATGTACCTAGAGATTGGGTATATAAAAAGAAAGGAAAAAGAAATATGGAAAGCAAGGATGAGATCCTAAAAGAATATATTGCTATTAGTAGTAGAATATCAGTACAGATGAACGTTATGGAATATCATGAACAGTTGTATATGTTAAACGGACAACACAGTCAGTGATAAAGAGAACAAAAAGTGATGTGCGTAGATATTGAACGTGTGATGGTAACTTCGAAAGAACTAAGTAGAAAGTGGAGGTTAGGGAAATAATTATAAGGCCAATTTTAGAAAACACAGCTTGAAATATTAGCAAGTGAGAGAGAGAGAGCATGCAAGCTGATTAGGAATGCATTTCAGATGAGAATATCAGAATACGAATAAAGCAAGCTTATGATACATTGCATTGGAATAGCATAGGAGATAGGAAGAGGATCCTGCTCACGCAAAGTATAATATCAAAAGCAAAACATACTTTAGAACTGACTAAGATGGGGGGGTGGGGAAGGGAGAGAATGAGAGAAAGAGAGATTTCTCTTCAATATTTTTTCCAAATATTTTATTTTGGAATATTAGATTTACAGAAAAGTCACAAGAGAATTTTCATATACGCTTCACCCAGCTTCTCCTAATACGAACGTCTTATATAATTGCGTTAGTTTCTTATTACTTAGCAAATTACCTCAAAATTAGTGGCTCACACCAATGCAAATGTATCACGTTGCAGTTCTGGAGGTCAGAAGTCCAAACTGGGTCTCAAGGTGTCACTGATTTCTATCCCTGGAGGCTCCAGGGGAGGATCCATTTTCATGCCCTGTGCAGTTTCGAGAGACCACCTGCATTCCTTTGTTTGTGGCTCTCTTCTATCTCCCAGACAGCAATATCCAGCTGACTCTTTCTCACACTGCATGACTCTGCTACTGAGTCTTCTGCCTTCCTTTTCTACATTTAAGGAACCTGAGATTACATTGGGTCCACCTGGTTAATCCAGGCCACTCTCCTAATTTAATGTCAATTTATTTGCAAACCCGAATGCCACCTGCTAGCTTAATTTCCCTTTGCCGTGTAATATCACATATTCACAGGTTTAAGAGATTAGAACGTAGACTTCTTTGGGGGTGCTATTATTCTTTCTACCACCATAACTATGGTATCTTTGTCAAAACTAAGAAATTAATGTAGGCATATTACTATTAACTAGAATTTAGGATTCATTTTCATTTCACCAGTGTTTTCACTATTCCTCTTTGGTGCTATTTTTTATGTAGAGTAGGTAAGCCAGAGTGGTAACCTGCTCAAAAATGTCTGCTTTGAAATTTTGTGTAAAATGAATCCCAAGTCACAGGAATGGCTATACACAATTCTCATCATCCTCAAATGCAGTACCCCAACCATGCTGAGGTTTGTGATGTCCTGAGAACACACACAAATTCTATCCAATATTCTCCTATTTTAATATATAATAATTTTGAATAATGAGTTAACTTGGAATTTTCTTTTTACAGTCCAACGTCTCTTTGTTAGTAGGAACTACTCACCATTTTCACTCTTGCACTCTAACAGATGATTTTTTTTTTGTCTGGATTACTCAATAGTGAATCAAGAAGTAATCAATTTTTCCTTTGCCTAACAAGCCTTCCTACTTCTATTATTTCCCATCACAGCATATATTCCACATAACACTTCAGGATACTTTCTTAAAATATCATGTTACAATCATGCCCTAATCCTCCAATGGCTTCGTTTCACACTAAGAATAAAATCGCACCTCCCTATCCTGAATTAAAAAGCTGAACATGATCTAGCACACTTCCCAGACCTCCTTTTCTACCATCATTCTCCTGGTTTATTCTGTTCCTCAAGTTCACCAAGCAAATTGTGCACTTACTGTTTCTACCTAATATTTCTTCTCCTTTGAAAATTCTCTCTATAAGTATATACTGGCTTGCTGTATTATTCCTTTCACATCTCTGTTCAAATGTCACCTTTTCAGAAGTTGTTCAAAAGAGATCTAATTCCTACAAATATACCAGTCTTTCCTCTCTTCGTCACCTCTTTAATGTAATATCAGTTAGCACTACCTGAATGTTAGTTTTAAATATTAAAATAATTAGTTAAAACTAATTGCATATAAAGAAAAAATGGTTACTATTTCCAATTATTATTTGCATGGTTTCTAGGTGCTAGGCATTGTTCTAAGATCTTTAGATGAGATAATTTGCTTTCAACAACTCTCTGAGCTGGATACCATAATTGTCTTCATTCTACAGTTGAGAAAATTGAGACACAACAAAGTAGGCAAGTTGCCTGAGGCTACATAGCCATTAGGTAGTGCGACAAGGTGTGCAACCCTACTGGGCAGCTCCTGAATCACATGAAGCTCACCACTGTGTCATGCTGTCTCTCATGTAGGCATGTAAAAAAACTTTAATAATTTTTTCAAAAATATATTTAAAATAAATATATTTATCCATTTCTACCAGGATATTTGAGTTAGTGAAACTTAGGATATTTCTAAGCCCTATCCCCATTCCTTTCAACAACTAAAATCTTTGCTTTATCCAATTACTTTTACTCAGTTCAGGCTCTTTTTATTTATTCTCTTGATTAATGTATATATGAAACAGACTGTCTGAGAGCCTCTCACGTGTCCTCCCATGTCTAATTCTTATGTCTAATACACACAATTTGTCACTACTCCATGGCTTTGCCTTTCTCTTAACTTTGCTACTTGCGTGAACAATGTACACTACTTTTGTTTGACTTCTCTTCCTGTGTCCCTTAATCAAATTCTCTCCAGCTGAAAAGAATCTTCTGTAGGTCCCATTGAAATGAATATTCGGATGGTGGGTAACTGGAAATCCAGGAACCGATATCAAGACATCCTCATAAGTATGGGTCAACTCCTTTCTGAAATGTCTGCTGCCTTTTGAGATTTCAAAGTTAAGAAGACGTATGCCAATAACAACAGCTCACTTTTATTTATTTATTTATTTTTGAGGAAGATTAGCCCTGAGCTAACATCTGCTGCCAATCCTCCTCTTTTTGCTGAGGAAGACTGGCCCTGAGCTAACATCTGTGCCCATCTTCCTCCACTTTATGTGTGGGATACCTACCACAGCATGGCTTGCCAAGTGGTGCCATGTCCACACCAGGGATCCGAAAGGGCGAACCCTGGGCTGCTGAAGAGGAATGTGCACACTTAACTGCTGTGCCCCCGGGCCAGCCCCAACAGCTCACTTTTAATATAAGAAAAATAGATATTTTGTATTGCTTATTAATATAAGCACAGGAAATTCTACTATTAAACAAGTGTGTATTTTCTACCCTCCCCTGATGCACTTCCTTGAGGTCCCTTTGCACTTTGGTGCACATCTGGGAGAATTGGCTTGCACAAGGTAGGCCTTGCTAAATCTAAGGATCAAGCTACTAAAGTGCCACCAATTTATAGCTAGTCCTATCTCCTTCAATGGTTTCATTTATACCCAGTTTTTTGTATATCTTTCTGATATCCCACAAGATGGCATATAACAGGAAATAGCTATAACCTTAGAAACCTACACTCTTGTGATGCATAGATACAATTTCCATTCCTCTGAATTGTTATCTCTGAAGGAATTAAACCTCAGCAATCCTCTAGTTAATTTGTTTAAAAAGTTTCAGAAGAGTACATATTTTTTAAAAAAATCCAAAATAGCACATATTTTTCTCTAGGATATCCAGGAAAAGATTCAGTTCAGTTTGCTGAATGAATGTGTTGGCAGAAATGATGGTTAATCTAATGACCTGTATTATAACTTTATAAAAAAGTTAATTGTAGACTATTTTGGGAGGATGTTTAAAAATCCATTTGTGGTTTGGAAAAATCTAATGCAGGTTTAAAAGCATCTATTTTGATTTTTCTCAAAGGAAATAATCATTTTCATTCAGACCTACAGTGTATGGTGGTTATTGGCTTGAATTTATCCTCTTAGTGACAAGATAATTCCTTTACTCATTAAACTGAAGTGTTCTTAGCAGTTAATAGCCAAGCTCATAATTCCTGCAAATATTCTGTTTCAGTAATGTTAGATTTCTTGACAGCATCATATAGGTCTTCCTAATGTAGCATCAAAACACATTATGGAGCATGTGGTTCATTTTAAGGAGGTCTTTTATATTTGAAAGACATCTTACCTCCTGATGTGATAAAATGTATGACAATAAAAATATCTCTAGTAAGAAATTTATTTCTCGACACTTAGAAGAAATCTGCGACATTTTTCCCCAAACTGCCTTTATGTGGCCAGCTGTATTCAAGTACAGTTTCACTAAGATTCAGTATGGCAGTTCACCGAGGCCTCTATAAATAAATGCTGGGGAAAAAATCATCACAAAACCTCTTTAGAGTATGAGCTGGCCAGATAAGAGATAACTCAACAAAAATATGACTCAGAAGAAGTATCTTTGTCATGCTTGTCATATTATCTGTAGCCTTTCCCATTATGGAATCCACATCTGTCCTCTATGTGCACCCATCTGGCTCATTGCCTTTGTTGATGAAGGAGACTTGGAAACCCAATAGTATTTCAGTCCGAATTGGAATATCTTCCCAAGAAGAATTAATGAGGACTTCTGGGTTATAAAGAAAAATGATTAGTCCATTTTACCCTTTTTTTCAAGGTTGAGCTGAATATAAAAATGCAAATAAAACTAGAGAGGGAAGCGGCATTGCATTGGCAAAAGAAGCAGAGGCATGCATACAGCAGAACTTTTGAGGAATTTCTCCTAGATATAGTGTAGATACCACTAGATTAAAGAGAAAAGCCAATAAACCAACCACTACCCATAATTAAAAACAGCTTGCTTAGGAACAGGTTTGAAGATATCCACTCCAACTCTCCTTTGTTAGTCCATATCTAACTCCAAGGAGCAAGAATTGGCAGCAAAGGTATAGCATTTACCATCATCTCTGAAACAGTCTGTGGCACCACTTGTTCTCCTGGCCTACGTTTGACCCAGTTATACATACCAGTCAAAAGCTAGGAACAAAGAGAACTAATTCCACCATGGAAAAATGGGGACCCTGTCCTACTTCATTTGCTGGTACCGTATCAAACATGATGAATTTAAGATAAAATTTCCTGAGATGAGCAAACCAATGTATTTTTCTTTGACTGAATCTAATTAGTATCTTGACACTCCATTTAAACTGGATTAATCTTACCTACTCAAGTAAACTAGTCAAATTTGGAGAAATTTAAATGGTTGATACTCTTGCTGTTACCTTTCTCTAGTTGAACATAAGCATCAAGGGTTTACATTGAGGCATTGAGAAATGAAGAGATAGTGTCTAGACAAGTGTTTCTCAAACATCAATGTGTACATAAATCACTTGGGATTGTTATAAAGTAACCTCTGATTCAATAGGTCTAGGGTGAGAACTGAAATTCTGTATTTCTAAGATGTTCAGTTGCTGATGATGCTGACGGGCAGGACCACATTTTGAATAGTAAAACACTAGATGACAGTCTAGGTAGAGCGACCATGTATCCTGGTTTCCTTGGCATTGTATATGCCTGTTGAACCAGTGTAATTACTAATAGTGTTCCTGTTTTATTCTAAAGCCCCCCAGTTTGATTGGTAAATTATATTGCCATCTTAGGTTTAGGCCACTTTCTGCCAGAGAGTCCCCTCAATCAACTTTGTGACTGTTGTAGAACAATTGTTCCTTTCCTCAAAGCAATTCTATTCCCTCTTCAGTATTTCCGGGAAATTTAACCACTCGATTAAGCCACAGTGATACTGACTGAATTCCCTGTCATCTTTCCAGAGGGCAGAGGGGATACTGTTTAATGTATCCTTGGCTTCTCAAATAGTTCTTGGCACCTATCACACTGCCTAAGAGTTAAACCTGTCATTGAGGTGGTAGGCAGAAAGCAGAGATACTTCACAAAAGGCCTAATCACTTGTAAATCTTGGCTTATTTTCTAATATATCTTTTAGACCTCTTACATTATCTAGTCTGTGACAGGACATGAGTGATGTAAGGAAGAAAAATTCTGGTCAATTACACTTAAAAATTCATATCCTACCTAGAATTTGTTTTTGAAGTTCAAAGGACAAGAATCCATCCCTCTATTTATTTGGTTCCTGAAAACTTTCGGGGGCAGCATCATATCATGCTTTACAATGCGAGAGGAGAAATCTAAAACATAATCTATATTAAGTGGGACTTAAACTCTTCAAGACGCAGGCCCCATTTCTTGTTACCACTAACTACAGCTCTGTACTGCACCCAGGTTCCTAAATATTTCTGGAGTTCTAAAATAGAAAAAAATATTTTCACCCATATTATAACCTAAGTTAAAAAGCATCTGTGTGACCTGGAAGTTGTGGGAAAAATAAAAGACCCAACATTAATGATTTAGATCAAATCTAATCTTGGTACACAAGAAAAATAAACTTCGTTTTGTGAGGATGAATAAAGACAAGAAAAGCAACAGATATACATAAAAATAATAATTTTTGAAAAAGGACCTGTCAGAAATAAGATAACTTTTTTATGTATAAACAGTTGTACCAATTAGTAATATATTTAGATTACATTTAAAGATGAAAATATTTTGTATAAAATTAGACAATCACAAATCATATAGTATCTGAACTTAGGATAGAGTAAATAGAGATGAAAAATATCAATGCCAAATTAAAAATCTTAATTTCACCAATCATTTAGCTGCTTCAAAATTAGAACCAGTAAAGGAGAAGAAAAAAATATTCTCTGGAATTTATAGAGATTTATAAAGAAACAAGATGACAAAAGAAAAGAAAGAGGGTTGAAAACTAGATATCAGTATACATACAAAAGGAATTGCAGAATTAGAAAGCAGAAGATATGGAAAATAAACATTGATCAAAGATAGCAAAAACGAAGTCAAACATTCTCGAGCTGAAGAGCTTTGAGTATGCACAATTATACAAGATCATCAGGTATTACAAAAAATAAATTAACATTTCTAAACATACTTTGGTGCACATTTTATATGTTAATAAGGAAAAATCCTTGGTACTAGGTAGAAAAAATACCTGTATATGACGAAAATAATTTGGCTTCAGAAATCAACCGTAAAATATTTAAGTAGAAAAACAATAGAGCATGATTTTTGGAGCTTAGAGACAGAGGATTGTAAACTGATATTTACACATGCAAACAATAATTTGCAAAACAAAGGAAGAAATATTATCAGAAATGTAAGGATTAGAAGATGAACTACTTCTGGAAAAGCAGATATTACAATTTGCAGTTGATATACTTGTTTACATACAAAATTCAAGGAAATAAATTGAAGATTTGAGAACACAAAGTATATTTATGCTGCCTGTGAAGATGTTATATTAACATTAAGAGAGTTATTAAATTATTAATTTGGAAGTAAAACACATGCACTAAAAGCAAGAGTATAAAATAACTAAAAATAAGGTTAGCAAGAAATAAGCAGAATTCATAATAAGGAAATCATACAATTTTTCTAAGGAATAAAATATTTGAGTGAAAGAAAAGAAATATGATACCAATAAAGATTTTTTATTCTATTTTCTAAATCACTTCAGAAGTTAATTAAAATTTCTAAACTTTCAGGGCTGGTCCCATGGCCGAGTGGTTAAGTTTGCTTGCTCCACTACAAGCGGCCCAGTGTTTTGTTGGTTCGAATCCTGGGCGTGGACATGGCACCACTCATCAAACCACACTGAGGCAGTGTCCCACATGCCACAACTAGAAGGACCCACAACAAAGAATATACAACTATGTACTGGGGGGCTTTGGGGAGAAAAAGTAAAAAATAAAATCTTAAAAAAAAAAATCTAAACTTTCCCACTGGAACTTTTGGAAATAATGATAAACTTATTTAAGATTTACGTAAAAAAGAATAAGTGATTGAGACTGTCAGCTTTTTAAAAATGAATAATAAAGAAAACACATACTATAAATATGTTAAATAATACAGCATAATATTGATGGAAGAATTACAAAGAGATCAATGAATTAGAATAAAAATACAAGATAAAAGTATTAAACAATTTTGTTTTCCATAACAGCACATTCAAATCCATGGATATTGAATTAATGATCCAAAAAATGGTCTGAAGAAAAATGGCTTATCTATTTTTTTAAATATTTATTTTCCTTCATTTAATCCACAACTTAATATTAAATTATTTAAAGACATAAAAGTAAATCTAGGAAAAAATGAAGAAAATGGCTATCTGATATTGAGAAAGAAAATGTTTTTCTAAGCAGAAAGTAAAGAAAATTATGAGAAACATTTTTTCATATAGGTAGAAATCATTTTCATACTGAAATCACAATGAACAAAATATAAAGGTACAGCCAAATCCTGGGAGAAAATATAACATGGGAACTATTAGTGAGGGTAGGTTAGCTTCTAAAATAAATGATCCCCACAACTGGAAGGCTCAAGTAACAAGTTTTTCCCATTCTCGCTTATGTGTTCAAAGTGGGTAGGATGGCGGAGGAGGGTCTCCATTTTATGCCAATATAAGGGATCTAGGATCTCTCAACGGGCTGTTTTTATAACCCTGGAATCCTTCTCCCTCCTCAGTTTTGAATCCACAGATGTGGACAATGCTTAGGTGGAGAATGCTCTTAACAACTGCATTCAAAGATGATTAATGTCACTTCCTCTCACAGCCCATGTTTGGGAACCATTGTGCTGGTCCTCACTAACTGTGAAGGAGATAGGAAATATCTCTATAGGTTGTGCAAGAATAAGAAATATTGGTTTCAGATATAGAAAACACCAGCAATCTCTGTCACATGTTTAAATAGTTGATTCTCTTCAAAGCCAGTGGTTTAATAGTTTTCTCTGTGAGGCAAAACATCTTTTTAAAGAAAATGTTGGATACAATAAATAAACTGAAAAATTCAATAGAGGCATTCAACAACAGATGACATCCAGCAAGATAAAAGATCAGCAAACTTGAAGACAAAGAATGAAATTCATCTAATCAGAGGTATAAAAGAAAAAAGAATGAAAAAGAGTGAAGATAGTTTAAGAAACTTATAGGACACCATCAAGCAGAACTATAGATGCATTATTGGGGTCCTAGAAGGAGAGGAGAGAAAGGGGCAGAAAGCTTCCTCAAAGAGATAATGACTAATAACTTCTCTAACCTGGGGAAAGAACACACACACAGATCCAGCAAGCCCACAATTTCCAAAGAAGCTAAATCTAGAACCTTACAATGAGATACATTCTAATTACATCGTCAAAAGTTGAAGATAAGGAGAGAATCTTAAAAGTAGTAAGAAAAAAATCTGCTTGTTATGTACAAAGGAATTTTCCTAAGACTATCAGCAGATTTTTCAGCCGAAACTTTGCAGTCCAGAAGGTAATGGCATGATATGTTCAAAGTGCTGAAAGAAAAAACTTCCAACCAGGAATACTCTACCCGGAAAAGTTGTCCTTCAGAATTGGTAAATAGTGATAAACAGTTTTCCAGATAAGCAAAAGCTGAAGGAGTTCATTGCCACCAGACTGGCCTTACAAGAAATGTTAAAGGGACTTCAAGCTGAACAAAAAGATGCTGATTAGTAGCAGAAAAATGTGTAAAGTATAACATTTACTGTTAAAGATAAATATATGGTTAAATTTGAAATATTATAATGCAACAGTGGTGAGTCAATCACTTATAACTCTAGTTTGAAGGTTAAAAAAATTATTAAAAATATAACTACAAATTTTGTTAATGGACAGACAGTAAAAAGATGTAAACTGTGACATCAAAAACATAAAATATAGAGGTAGAGAGTAAAAATATAGAGCCTTAGTATATGTTCAAAGTTGCCAGCTTAAAATACAGTTTTATAAATATATTTTATGTAAGCCTCATGGCAATCACAAAGAAAAACCTATAGTAGACACTCAAAAGATAAGAAAGGAATGTATTCATACCACTAGAAAAATCATCAAATCACAAAAGAGAGCAAGAGAAAAAGAAAGAAACAATGAAATTACAAGACAGCCAGAGCACAATTAACAAATTGGCAATAGTAAGTCCATAACTATCAATAATTACTTTAAATATAAATGGACTAAATTCTCTAATCAAATGACGTAGACTGGCTGAATGGATAAACAAACAAGACCTAACTAGATGCTGCCTACAAAAGACTCACTTCAGCTTTAAGGACACATAGACTGAAAGTGAAGGGATGGAAAAGATATTTTATGCTAATGGAAACCAAAAGAAAGGGATAGGTGTAATTATAACAGACATAACAGACTTCAAGCTGAAGAAGACTAATAAGAGCAAGAAAGTCATTATATAACAATAAAAGGTTAAAGCCAACAAGAGGATATATTTGTATAGATTTACATACTACTGTAGGAGCTCGTAATAAATAGAGCACACATTAACAGACATGAAGGTAGAAATGAACAGCAATACAATGCTATTGTAGACTTCAATACCCTAGTTTCAACAACAGATAGATCCTCCAGACAAAAAATCGGTAAGGAAATATTGGCCTTAAACTAGACCAAATGAACTTAACAGACATTTTCAGAACATTCCATCTATCATTAGCAGAATACACATTCTTCTCAAGTGCACAAGGAACATTCGCCAGAATAAATCATGTTAGCCCACAAGACAAGTATTAATAAATTTAAGAAGATTGCAATCATTTCAAGCATCTTTTTTGACCACAATGGTATAAAACTAAAAATCAGTAACAGGAGGAAAATTGAAAAATTCATATATGTGTGAAATTTAAACAACATACTCCTTTATAACCAGTGAGTCAAAGAAAAAGTAAAAAGGGAAACTAAAAGACTACTGTGAACAATTATATGCCAACAAATTTGATAAACTAGAAGAAATGGATTAATTCCTAGAAACATACAACATTCCAAGACTAAAGAAAAATTAATTCCAATCTTTCTCAAACTATTCCAAAAAATATAAGAGGAGGGAACACTTCTAAACTCACTTTATGAGGCTAGCACTACCGTGATACAAAAACCAGACAAGGACACTAGAAGCAAAGAAAAAGAAAAGGCCAACAACTCTGATAAACATTAATGATGAAATTCTTGACAAAATATTTGTAAACTGTATTCAACAGTACCCTGAAAGATTCGTACACTATGATCAAGTGGGATTTATTCCAGTGATGCAAGGATGATTCAACATCTGCAAAGTAATCAATGCGACACACCACATTAACAAAATGAGGGATAAAAATTACCTCAATAAATGCATAAAAAGCCCTTGACAAAATTCAACATCCACTCATGATTAAAAACTCTCAACAAACTGGGTATAGAAGGAATGTACTTCAACATAATAAAAGCCATTTATGACAAGCTTACAGCTAGCAGCCTATGAAATGTTGAAAAGCTGAAAACTTTTCTACTATAATCATGAACAAGATAAGGGGGGCTTTTCTCTGCGCTTTTATTCAATATAGTATTGGAAGTCCTAACCAGAGCAATTAAGCAAGAAAGGAAAGCAAAAGACATCTAAATTGGAAAGGTAGAAGTATAAATGTCACTATTTGCAGTTGACATGATATTATATATAGAAAACCCTAAATTCCACCAAAAAACTGTTAGAACTAATGAAACAATTCAGGAAAGTTTCAGGATACAAAATTAATACCCAAAAATCAATTAACATTTCTCTACACTAATAATGAAGTATCAGAAATAGAAATTAAGAGAACAATCCTATTTATAATTGCACCAAAAAAATAAAGTTCTTCGCAATAAATTTAACCGAGGAGGTAAAAAATTTCTACACTGAAAATGATATGATTGATAAAACAAAGCAAAGAAGACACAAATAAATGGAAAGATATTTCATGCTCACAAATTAGAAGAATTAATATTGGTAAAATGTCCATATGACTGGCAGAAATCTACAGATTCAGTGCAATACTTTAAAAAGTTCCAATGACATTTTTCACAAAAATAGAAAAAACATCCTAAAATTTATATGGAACCAAAAGTGAACCAAATAGCCAAAGCAACCTTGAGAAATAAGAACAAAGCTGGAGGCATCACAATTTCTGATATCAAACTGTATTAGAAAGGTAGAGTAATCAAATCAATATGGTATTGGCATAAAACAGACACTTAGACCAATGGAACAGAATAGAAAGCCCAGATATAAACATATGCTTATATGGTCCATTAATTTATGAAAAAGGAGCCACGCATATACAATGGGGAAAGCATAGTCTCTTCAATAAGTAGTGTTGGTAAAACATGTTTAAAATGAAATTTATGACAAGTATTTTTAAAATATTCATTGTTGGTTAACGCCTACAAAACAGTCTCTCATATAGCTATTGTATTTAATAATTTACGTGTGCACTTTCTGCTATACTCCGTTATAAATACTAAATAATGGTTCACAATCAGAAACAAGGTAGATACAATCTCTACTCTTTGGGCACAATGTTGTAGTAAGAGAAAAAGAAAAAATGCACAATTTAAAAGATAAAACTAGGGGCTGGCCCAGTGGTGCAGTGGTTAAGTTCATGTGCTCCGCTTCGGTGGCCCAGGGTTTGCCGGTTTGGATCCCGGGTGTGGACCTACACAACATTCATCAAGCCATGCTGTGGCAGGTGTCCCACGTATAAAGTAGAAGGAGATGGGCACAGATGTTAGCTTAGGGCCAATCTTCCTCAGCAAAAAAAGGAGGATTGGCAGCAGATGTTAGCTCAGGGCTAATCTTCCTCAAAAAAAAAAAAAGATAAAACCAAACAAAACAAATGTAAAACTAAATAAAACAGTGGTAAATTGTATGAAGTGATATGGAAACAAGTGCTACCAGGGACTCCAAAGAGTAACAGGGAGGTATGACATCACTGGGGTTGTTTAGGTTATCTCCAAAAGGTAAGAGGCAAACAGGCAAAAATCCAGAAGAATATTCCACACAAAGGTAATGAATAGCCAGGGCAAGACCTTGGTGGCAGATATGGATTGTCATGTTCTAGGAACTGACAGTGTTGTGGATAGAGCAAAGTGAGGAGTCAGCCACCAGAGATGAAATTTGAGAATGAAGCTGGAGCTGGATCATTAGGTCAGGTTAAGGAATCTGGATCGTATTCAAAATGTAATGGAAAGCTATTACAAGATTTTTAAAAGGTGACCGACATGATATATATTACGTTTTTCAAAACTCACTCTACAGCAAAGATTGTATTAGAAAGTCACTGGAGAAAGCAGTTAAGAGTCTATGGCAATAGTCCAAGAATTGATTGTGGCTTGGGCAAGAGTGGTATCAGCAGAGATGGAGAGAAGTAGAATGAATCAGAATGTATTGTGGAGTCAGAAAGGATAGGGTTTGCTTTTGAATTGGATATGAGGGTTAGAGGTGGAGTAAAGCATGAATGCTATTCCTGACTTTGGTATTTGGGTGGATTTTATTGCCCTTCATTAAGAAAAAACTGATGAGAACCAGTATGAGGTAAAGACGAGAACTTCTGGAGATATTAAAGTTGAGATGACTCAGAGACATCAAAGTAGATAAATCAAGTAAATTGAAATGTGAATTGGGAATTCACTGGCTAAGTCTAGCAGGGGGAGTGCATTTAGGAGTTATGAGCCTATAAATATACTATGTAGAGGCATACCTTGTTTTATTGTGCTTCGCTTTATTGTGCGTCGCGGATATTGTGTTTTTTACAAATTGGAAGTTTGCGGTAACCCTGCATCAAGCAAGTCTATTGGTGCCACTTTACTAACAGCATTTGCTCACTTTGTGTTTCCATGTCACATTTTGGTAATTCTCCCAATATTTCAAACTTTTTCATTATTATGTTGGTTCGGTGACCTGTGATTAGTGATCTTTGATGTCACGATCATAATTGTTTTGGGGAACCACAAACCATGCCCACGTAAGACAGTGAACTTAATTGATAAAGATTGTGTGTCTTCTGACAGCTCCACCAACAAGCCATTTCCCTGTCTCTCCCTCTCCTTGGGCCTCCCTATTCCCTGACACAACAGTATTGAAATTAGGCCAACTAATATCCCTAGGATGCATCTAAGTGTTCAAGGGAAAGGAAGAGTTGCACCTCTCTCACTTTAAATCAAAAGTTAGAAGTGATTAAGCTGAATGAGAAGGCAGGTTGAAAGCTGAGATAGGCCAAAATGCAGGTCTCTTGTGCTAAACAGTTAGCTAAGTTATGAATGCAAAGAACAAGTTTTTGAAGGAAATTAAAAATGCTACTCCAGTGAACACACAAATGATAATAAAGTGAAATAGACTTGTTGCTGATATGAAGAAAGTTTTAGTGGCTTGAATAGAAAATCAAACCAGCCACAACATTCCCTTAAGCAAAAGCCAATCCAGAGCAAAGTCTCAACTCTCTTCCATTCTATAAAGGCTGAGAGAGGTGAGGAAGCTGTAGGAGAAAATTTAACAGAGTTTGGTTCATGAGGATTAGGAAAGAAGCTATTCCCATAACAAAAAAGATGAAGCAGCAAGTGCTAATATACAGAAGATCTAGCTAAGATCACTAATGAAGATAGATACTCTTAAACAGTAGACTTAGGGTAGATGAAGCAGCTTTCTACTGGAAGAAGATGCCATGTAGAACTTTCATAGCTAGAGAGGAGAAGACAATGCCTGGCTTCAAAGCTTCAAAAGACAGGCTTGTTAAGGACTAACACAGCAGGTGACTTTAAGTTGAAACCATTTTTCATTTCCCATTCCAAAAATCCTAGGGCCCTTAAGAATTATTCGAAATCTACTCTGCCTGTGCTCTATAAAGGGAATAACGAAGCCTAGATGACAGCACATCTGTTTCCAACACAATTTACTGAATATTTTAAGCCCACTGTTGAGACCTACTGCTCAGAAAAAGAGATTACTTTCAAAATATCAGTGCTGATTGACAATGCACCTGGTCACCCAAGAGATCTGATGGAGATGTACAATGAAATTAATGTTGTTTTCATGTCTGCTAACACAATATCCATTCTGCAATCCATGATCAAGGAGTCATTCTGACTTTCAAGTCTTGTTATTTAAGAAATACATTTTGTAAGGCTATAGCCATCATGGATAGTGATTTCTCTGATGGACCTGGGCAGAGTCAATCGAAAACTTTCTGGAAAGAATTCACCATTCTAGGTGCCATTAAGAACATTCATGATTCATGGGAAGAGGACAAAATATCAACATTAACATGAGTTTGTAAGAGGTTTATTCCAACCCTCATGGACGACTTTTGAGGAGTTCAAGCCTTCAGTGGAGGAAGTAACTGCCGATATGGTAGAAATAGCAAGAGATCTAGAATTAGAAGTGGAGCCAGAAGATGGGACTGAATTGCTGCAATCTCATGATAAAACTTTAATGGATGAAGAGTTGCATCCTAGGGATGAACAAAGAAAGTGGTTGCATGAGGTGGAATCTACTCCTGGTGAAGATGCTGAGAAGAGTGTTGAAATAACAACAAAGGATTTAGAATATTCTATACACCTCGCTGATAAAGCAGCAGGAGAGTTTGAGAGAATTGACTCCAATTTTGAAAGAAGTTCTACATGGGTAAAATGCTATCAAACAGCATCACATGCTACAGAGAAATCATTTGTGAAAGAGTCATTTGATGAAGCAAACGTCATTGTTTTCTTATTTTAAGAAATTTCCACAGTCACCCCAGCCTTCAGCAACCACAATCCTGACCAGTCAGCAGTCATCAACATTGAGACAAGACCCTCCACCAGCAAAAGGTTTATGACTCGCTGAAGACTCAGGTGACGTTTAGCATTCTTAGCAACAAAATATATATATACATATTGGTGAGGAAGATTGGCCCTGAACTAACATTTGTGCCAATCTTCCTCTTCTTTGTATGTGGAATGCCACCACAGCGTGGCTTGATGAGCAGTGTGCAGGTCCACACTTGGAATCCGATCCCGCAAACCCCAGGTTGTCGAAGCGGAGTGCGTGAACTTAACTACTATGCCACCAGGCCAGCCCCAACAAAATACTTTTAAGTAAGGGAAGTACATTGTGTTTTTAGACATAATCCTATTGAACATTTACTAGACTATGATATAGTGTAAACATAAGTTTTATATGCACTTGGAAACCAAAAACTTTGGGTGATTTCCTTTATTTCAATATTCGCTTTATTGTGGTGATCTGGAACCAAACCTTCAATATCTCCAAGTGTGTCTGTACAGAGCAATGTTGAGGGGAGGCGTCAAGAAGAGAGCACTAAGGCATTTTAATATTTAAAGGTCAAGTAGAGCCTGGGGAATATTTAGGAAAGTAGACAAAGATAATAATAATGCCTTTATTGTTTGAGAAAAAATAGGATCATGTAACATCATTGAAGCAGTGAAGATCATGTTTCTATAGTCAATTGCTTAAGGTAGGAATGGAAAATGTCTGTTGTATTAGGCAATAAAAAGATCATGTTGGGGTCACCCACATGGCCTAGTGGTTAAGTTCAGCATGCTCTGCTTCGGCAGCCCTGGTTCGGTTCCTGGGCTGGGACTTACATCACTCGTCAGAGGCTGTGTTGTGGTGGTGAACCACATACAAAATAGAGGAAGATTGGTGACAGATATTAGCTCAGGGCAAATCTTCCTCAGCAAAAAAAAAAGAATGATCATGTTAACCTTGATAAGAAGCAATGATGAAAGAATTACAAATTGGCATAAGCTATTTTTGTAACAGAAATCTTATGAATATAAAAATGACAGTTCATATCTAATCTCCCAATAATTCCTTCAAAGATATCATCAAGAAAAAAAAGTCAGAAATATTTGAAGAGCTGTGTATACAAGCATGTTTTCAGTTATTTCTAATACACAAAAAGTGGCAAACTCCCTAATATCCAACAAGAGAGTATTGGTTTTAAACTGTACACTCATAAAATAGAATAAAGTTAATAAAACCATTTCTTAGAAGAGTAACTGATTTAATTGAGAATGACTTTTGATACATAGTTTTTAAATTAAAGGCCTCAAAATGATATTAAACCATGAATTTGTATAAATATATGTCTCCATGCATCAATTCTTTCTTTTACCCTAAATTTAATTGCTTTATGTTCAGAGAACTTAAAATGCATGGGTTTAATTCATGTGAAACAAAATTTTCTTTGTGGCTTAGTGTATAATAATTTTATTAAGAATGTTCTAAGTGTTTCCTTCTCTTGGCTGTAAAGTTCTTGAATGAATATACTTATAGTTGACTTTTATTAAATCAGCTATTAAATTTTTCAATATATTGAAAATATATTTTTCAATCTATTTCTATTACTATTTATCTTATATCTTTGACAGTTGTTGCCTTATATATTCTGAGGTGTGTGGCGTGTATATGTGTATGTGTGCGTCTTTGTTAAATGTGTGTATTCATAATAGTAAACCTTTTCTTTCATTGTATGTAACGTCCTTTATTTCTTTTCTATGTCACTACATTATTCTACATAGTTTGATGTTAAAATTGCTACCCCAGTTTCTTTGGTTTATGCTTCCCTGCACAACTTTTTCAGTTTCTTAGTTTTTCCCCATTTTTGTGTAGATATTCTTTACTGTTTCCTGTGGATAACTTGATAGAACTATGATGGATCTCTGTGTGTGTGTGTGTGTGTGTGTGAGACTCCTTTCTTGATTTGATGGCATATCTCACATCAATTTACTGTAGTGATTGTGATATATAAATATAAAATATTATATAAAATATTATAATATATAAAATAATATAATATAAAAAACATATTTTTGCCCTCTTATATATGTTCTCTATATGCACTATATTATTTTTTGTCTTGTTTTTTCCTTTTCTGTCTTTCATTGAATGGGTTCACTATTCTGTTACTATGAAAAGCATGCATCCTGTTCCAGTTTTTCTTGTAGTTTCTCTAAATTACTGAAACTCATTCTTATGTTTATATATCTCTGTTAATTACATAAATTTATGGAATTAGGTATAAATATACTTAAATGAAATAACTACTTGAAAACACTCTCACCTCCCTCTTGTTTCTCCATCTTCTCTTTACCACAATTACTGCTGCACTATATGTCTGGAATTTCAGTTCTGGAATACAATATAATGTTTAGACAATTAGACTCTTGTAGAAAATAATATTTTACTAAGCTATTTACATATATCTTTCCTCTTATAGACATTTGTCTCGATTTTTCTCTCCTTGAAGAAGTATGTATTCTAAGAGAGGCCAATCTTTTGTCTGAGTTTACATGGGACAGACCTAGTTTACCCTTTGAACAGTACAATTGTAAATATTAGTTGATTAATTAATAATTATTTATTAAAAATTAATGCTTGGAAGTATCATGGTTTGAATGATAAATGATATGATTACCTTATACTGCATAAGAATTTTCAAAAAGGATAATGAATTAAACATTCCGAGACCTTGTAGTTCTCAGAATAATTTCCCCTTCCAATTGAATGAGACTTCTACTCAATATAATGTGTGGGTTTGAGGTTTATATCCTTTTACACTTTGAAGATTTTACTTCAAAGTGTTCCTCCACTTGTCATTGATGATATTGAAGTCATTTGTCAATCTAAATTTAGTTCTTTTGTAAGTGAATTGCTCTTTTTTTAGAAATATTTTAGAAGTTTTCTTTGTTTTTTATATTATAAAGTTTCAATGAAATGTGCTCAGTTGTGGGCTCATTCCTCAGTGTTTAAACAGACATTGAAATATAATTGTTAAGCAAAAACGGAACACATTTAATGTATATAATTTGATGAATTTGAACATACAATTTCACCTGTGAAACCAACACCACAATTAAAGTAATAAACCTATCCATCACTTCCAAAAGTTTCCTCCTGCCCATTTGTTTTGTGTGTGTGTGTGTGTGTGTGTGTGCGCGTGTGTGTGTTAAGACTTAACTGGAAATCTACCCTCTTAAAATTTTAAATGTACAACAAAAAATTAATTACTGGCACTATGTTGTACAGCAGTTCTCTAGAACTTATTTATGTTGAGTAACTGAAACTTTATAGCTGTTGAACAACAAATCCCCATTTGCCCCTCCCCCCAGCCAATGAAAACTGTCATTCTATTTTCTGCTTATATGAGCTTGACTATTTTACGTACCTCATATAAGTAGGATCATGTAGTATTTGTCTTTTGGGGACTGGTTTGGTCACTTAGCATAATGTCCTGCAGGTTCATCCAGGTTGTTTCATATGGCAGGACTTCCTTGTTTTTTTAAGGCAGAATAATAGTCCATTGTATGTATAGACCATATTTTCTTTACCCATTCATCTTCCAGTGGACATTTAGATGGCTTCCATTTCTTGTTACTGTAAGAAATGCTTCAGTGAGCATGGGAATACAGATATCTCTTCAAGATTCTGATTTCAGTTATTTTGAATATGTATCCCGAAGTGGGTGGGATTGCTGTACCATATAGTAAGTTTATTTTTATTATTTTAAGGAAGTTCCATACTGTTTTTCAGAGAGGCTGCACCATTTTACATCCATACCAACAATGTGCAAGTGTTACAATTTCTCCACATCCATGCTAACACATATCTTTTTTGTTTTTGTAATAATCATTCTAACAGGTGTAAGGAAATATCTTATTGTGGTTTTGACTTTCGTTTTCTTGATAACAGGTAAAGTTGAACATCTTTTCATATACCTGTTGGCAATTTGTATGCCTTCTTTGGAGAAGTGTCTATTCAGGTATTTAGCTCATTTTTAATTGGGTTATTAACATTTTTGCTATTGAGTTGTAGGTGTTCCTTGCATATTTTGCATATAAACCCCTTATCAGAGATATGGTTTGTAAATATTTTCATATTTTCTCCCATTCTGTAAGTTGCCTTTTATCTCTGCTGATTGCTTCCTTTGCTGTACAGAAAGGAGCTTTTTAGTTTGGTTTAGTTAGCTGTCTATTTTTTTTCTTTTATTTTTTGTGCTTTTGGGGTCATATCCAAGAAATTATTGCCAAGACTCACATCAAGAAGATTTTCCACCATGTTTTCTCCAGGAGTTTCATAGTTTCAGAACTTATGGTGTAAGGCTTTAGTTCGTTTCGAGTAGATTTTTGTGTGTGGTGTAAGATAATGGTCCAATTTTATTCTTTTGCATATGGTTATCCAGTTTTCCAAGAACCATTTATTGAAGAGATGATTCTTTCTACGTTGTGTATTCTTGGCATACTTTTGAAGATCAGTTGATGTGTGGGTTTATTTCTGGGCTCTCTATTCTGTTCCTTGGGTCTATATGTCTGTCTCTATAACAGTACCATACTGTTTTAATTACCATAGTTTTGCAATGTACTTTGAAATCAGGAAGCATGAGTGCTCCAGCTTCATTCTTCTTTCCCAACATTGCCTTGGATATTCAAAGAGTTTTTGTAATTCCAAGTTAATTTTAGGATTGTTTTTTCCACTTCTGTGTAAAGTGCCATTAGGATTTTGATGAGGAATGCATTAAATCTGAAGATTGCTTTGAGTAGTATGAGTATATTAACAATATTAAATCTTCCAATCCATGAACACAGGGTATCTCCCCATTTAATTGTTTCTTCTTCAATTTCTTTCATCGCTGTTTTATAGTTTTCAGTGTACAAGTTTTTCACGTCCTCGGTTATGTTTATTCCTAAGTGTTTTGTAATTTGTGATGCTACTGTAAATGGGATTGTTTTCTTAGTTTCCTTTTCACATAGTTTATTGTTAGTCTATGAAAATGCAACTGATTTTTCTGTGTTGAATTTGTAACAGGCAACTTTACTAATTTTTTTTATTAGTTCTACCAGTTTTGTTTTTTGTGTGGAACCTTTAGGGTTTTCTACATATAAGATAATGTCATTTTCAAACAGAGAAAATTTTACTTCTTCCTTTCTGATTTGCAGCCCTTTTATTTATCTTACTTGCCTAATTACTCTAAGACTTTGAGTGCTATGTAAAATAGGAGTGGGAGAATGACTATCCCTATCTTTTTCCTGATCTTAGAGGAAAAGCTTTCAGTTTTTTACCATCCAGTGTGCTATGACCTGTGCGCTTGTCATACATGGTTACTATTATGTTGAGGTAAGTTCTTTTTGTACTCAGATTGTTGAGAGTTTTTATCCTGAAAGAGTGTTGAGGTTTTTGGAATGCTTTTTATACATCTATTGAGATGATCATATGAATTTTAACCTTCATTTGGTTAATGTGGTATATTACATTAATTGATTCATGTATGTTCAACTATCTTTGCATTCTATGAAAACAATCCCACTTGATCATGTTTCATGATCCTTTTAATGTTGAACTTTGTTTGCTGGTATTTTTCTGAGGATTTCTTCATATACCTCCATCAGGGATATTGGCCTGTAGTTTTCTTTTTTTATAGTGTCTCTCCATCTTTGGTATCAGGGTAATACTATCCTCATAAAACACATTTGGAAGTGTACTTTCCTCCTCAACTTTTGGAAAAGTTTGAGAAGGATTGGTGTTAGTTCTTTCAGTATAGGGTAGCAAATACTTAATTATAACTTAAAAGATAAAGGGAAGAAAAGCATCAGAAATAACTATAAACTCTTCATCTTAGTCACAAACTCACAACACAAAACAGAATAATTTGTGACAATAATAACTCAAAAGGGGAAGAAGAAGGTATGGAATCTGCTTAGGCTAATGGACATAACAGGCTATCAGAAAATGGCCTATCTCATCAATGAGATCTTTTATGCAAGCATCATGGTAACCACTAAACAAAAAATCAGAGTAGAGCCACAATTCAAAAATAATGAGAAAAGCTCCACAGAAAAACACCAAAATGAAATGGCAGTCAGAAATACAAAGGAAGAGAAACAATGGAAATATAGAACAACTGGAAAACAAGAGAAATTGGCAGTATTAAGCCCTCATATATCAATAATCACTCTAAATGTAAATGGATCGAGTCCTCCAATGAAAAGACACAGAGTATCTGGATGGATTAAAAAACAAGACCCAACAATATGCTGCCTCTGGGAAACACATCTCAGCTCTAAAGACAAACATAGGCTCAGAGTGAAGGGATGGAAGATGATGCTCCAAGCAAATGGCAAACAAAAAAAAGCAGGTGTTGCCATACCTAGATGAGACAAAGCTGACTTCAAGATAAAAAAGACAATTGGAGGTGAAGTCGGGCTGTATATAATGATAAAAGGGACTTTCCACCAAGAGGACATAACACACAAATATATATGCACCTAACATAGGAGTACTAAAGTATATAAAGCAACAAAACAGACTTAAAGGGAGAAATTAGAAGCAACACAATAATAGTAAGGGACTTAAATAACCCACTTAAATAAATGGATAGATCATCCAGACAGAAAGTCAACAAGGAAATAGTGGATTTAAATGAAACGCTTGATCAGATGGACTTAATAGATATATAGAGATCATTCCATCCCAAAACGGTGGATACACATTCTTCACAAGTGCACATGGAACATCCTCAAAGTAGACCATATGTTGGGAAAGAAGGTCAGCTTCAATAAATTTAAGAAGATTTAAATGATAGCGAGCACCTTTTCCAAGCACAATGCTATGAAACTAGAAATCAACTACAAGAAAAGTCTGGGAAAGTCACAAATATGTGGCATGTTCCTGAAAAATGCAAAAATCCTCAACAAAATATTGGCAGATTGAATACAGCAATACATTAAAGGGATCATACATCATGATCAAGTGGGATTAGTTCCAGGGACGCGGGGATGGTTCAATATCTGCAAATTACTCAATGTGATACACTGTATTAACAAAATGAGAAATAAAAATCACATGGTCTTCTCAATAGATGCAGAGAAAACATTTGATCCAACATCCATTTATGATAAAAACTCTCAATAAAACGAATATAGAAGGAAAGTACCTCAGCACAATAAAGGCCACAGATGACAAACCCACAGCCAACATCATACTTGATGGTGAAAAACTAAAAGCCATCCCTCCAAGAATAGAAACAAGACAAGAGTGCTCACTCTTGCCACTCTTATTCAACATAGTTCTGGATGTTTGGCAGGATCAATTAGGCAAGAAAAAGAAATAAAAGGAATCCAAATTGGAAAGGAAGAAAAGAAACTCTTACTGTTTACAGATGGCATGATTCTATGCACAGAAAAGCCTAAAGAATGCATCAGAAAGCTATTAGAAATAATCAACATTTATAGAAAAGTTGCAGGGTACAAAATCAATTGATAAAAATCAGTTGCATTTCTAAATACTAACAGCAAACTAGCAGAAAGAGAAATCAAGAATACAATCCCATTAATAATTGCAACAAAAAGAATAGTGTATATAGGAATAAATTTAACCAAATAGGTGAAAGACTAGTACACTGAAAACTATAAAACCCTATTGAAAGAAATAGAAAAAGATATAAAGAAATAGAAAGATATTCCATGCACATGGATTGGAAGAATAAATATAGTTAAAATGTCCATAATACCTAAAGAAATCTACAGATACAATGCAATCCCAATCAGAATCCCAATGACATTCTTCACGGAAACAAAACAAAAATTCTAAAATTTATATGGAACAAGAAAAGATCTCAAATAGCCAAAGCAATCCTGGGAAAAAAGAACAAAGCTGGAAGCATCACAATCCTGGACTTCACAATATACTACAAAGCTATAGTAATCAAAACAGCATGGTACTGGCACAAAAACAGACACACAGATCAATAGAACAAAAGTGAAAGCCCAAAAATAAAACCACACATCTATGGTCAGTTAATTTTCAACAAAGGAACCAAGAACATACAATGGTGAAAGAAAGTACCTTCAATAAATGGTGTTGAGAAAACTGGACAGCCACATGCAAAAGAATGAAAATAGACCATTATCTTGTGCCATACACAAATTAAGTCAAAATGGATTGAAAGCATGAATGTAAGACCCAAAACCATAAAACTCCCAGAAGAAAATAAAAGCGGTACACACTTTGACATTGATCTTGGCAGCATCTTTTCAAATGCCATGTCTACTCAGGCAAAGGAAACAAAAGAAAAAATAAACAAATGCAACTACATCAGACTAAAAAGCTTCTGCAAAGCGTAGTAAACCATCAACAAAATGAAAAGGCAACCCATCAACTTGGAGAAATATTTGAAAATCATATATCCAACAAACAGTTAATTTCCAAAATATATAAAGAACTCATACAACTCAACAACAAAATAACAAGCAACCCGATCAAAAAATGGGCAGAGGTTATGAACAGACATTTCTCCAAAGAAGATATGCAGATGGCCATGGACACATGAAAAGATGGTCAACATCACAAATTATTAGGGAAATGCAAATTAAAACTACAATGAGATATCACCTTACACGCATCAGAATAGTCATAATTACCAAGACAAAAAATAACAAATGTTGGAGAGGATATGGAGAAAAGGGTACCCTCATACACTGCTGGTGGGAATGCAAATGGTGCAGCCACTATGGAAAACAGTACGGAGATTTCTCAAAAAGTTAAAAGTAGAAATACCATACGATCCAGATATCCCACTACTGGGTATTTATCCAAAGAACTTAAAATCAACAATCCAAAGAGTTCTGTGTATCCCTATGTTCACTGCAGCATTATTCACGATAGCCAAGACATGGAAGCAACCCAAGTGCCCATAAACTGATGAACGGATAAAGAAAATGTGGTATATATATATACACAACAGAATACTACTCAGCCATAAAAACCCCAAAATTGTCCCATTTGCAACAACATGAGTGCATCTTGAGGGTACGAAGTTAAGCAAAATGAGCCAGACAGAGTAAGATGAATACTGCATTATTTCACTCATATATGGAAGATAAACAAATACTGGATAAAGAGCACAGGTTAGAGATTACCAGAGTGGAAGGGGGTTGGGGGGGTGGGTAAAAGGGTAAGGGGCACCTATGTCTGGTGACAGATAAAAATCGGACTACTGATGGTGAGCACAATGCAGTCTATACAGAAACTGATAAATAATAATGTACACCTGAACTTACACAATATCATAAACCTTTATGATTTCAATAAAATAGTTGGAAAAAAGTAAATAAATCATTAACATAATTAAGTAGTAAATACATAATGAAACTAATTAAAAGTTGCTCTTATTTTCCTCTTAAAAATGGTCTCCTTTCTTAGCCACCATGCCCTGGCGATGCTAAATAACTTCCATTATAAAATGCTCCTTCTTGGGGAAAAACAAACTAACAAACGTTTGCTGTTCTCAGTGATAAAAAAAAAATGTGGGTACGTTGATTTTAATTATATATAACAGCATATTTTTATTACTTCTGCTTTAATAGACACTGATTTCTACATGGAATTTAATTTAGGGAAATTCCAGTTATAATGTTGTCCTCTGACAGGTACAGACTCAGTCATGCTGACTCATTTCAAGAGCAAGTGCAAAGGGCCTGGATGATCTGAGTTGTTCTCAGGCTCGGTTCATAACTCCAGGCCCTGTGGTGCTGCACGTTCCTGTGGTAAAACAGGAGATTTGAAATAAACTACGAAAGCACAGCATTTATAGAATCAAAACAACAAAATCTGAGTTACTTTAATTTTGTCACTTGATGTGACCACCTGGAGATTTTGCATTCATCACTTAAAACAATGAAACAGAGTAAAACATGCAAAGAGAAACATATATGCTTAGTAAGTGGAAATTTTGGTTCATACATAAAATATTTAACTGAATTCGAATAATACTTAAAATTAAAAATTATTCTTTTTAAATTGTTTATTTTTTAAAAAAAATTAAAGAATGAATCAATAGGATAATGACTACTTAGGAGATAGTATCATTTTATAGGAGAAATGATAATGCTGATTGTCAAATATAAATGGTGCATCGCTGGTTCATATTCAAGCAAGATGTCGTCCTGTTGACCAGGTTGATTTGACCAAATAGCTTTCAATGGTATTCCTTTTGGCTAATTACCTTTGGCCAACTTAATTTTGTTAGTAGACTTTAATTTTAAAAAGAATTTCAAATTTACAGAAAAATGAAGATAACACAGAGAATTTCCATATAACCCACGTCCAGTTTCTTCTATTATTAACATCTTATATTAGTGTGATATGTCCATTACAATTAATGATAGCATATTAATACATTATTATATAAAGTCCATACTTGTTAAAGACTGAATGTGTTCCCCCAAAATTCATATATTGAAACCTAATCCCCAATATCACGGCATTTGGAGGTGGGGCATTTGGAAGGTGATTTAGTGATGAAGGTGGAGTTCTCATAATTGGCATTAGTGCCCTTTTCAGAGACCCCAGGGAGCTAGTTTATCTTTTCTGCTGTGTGAAGCCACAGTGAAAAGGCAGCCATCTATGAACCAGAAAGTGGATTCTCACCAGACACAGAATCTGCTGACAACTTGATCTTGGAATTTCCAGCCTCCAGACTGTGAGACGTAAATTGTTGTTGTTTATAAGCTACTCAGTCTGTGGTATTCTGTTATAGTAGCCAGAATGGACTCAGACAATGCTTTATTCATATTTCCTTAATTTTTTCCTAATGTGCTTTTCACTATCCCAGGATCTCATCCAGGATACCACATACATTCAATTGTCATGCTTCCTTACAGGACTTAGCTGTGACAGTTTCTCAGACTTTTCTTATTTTTATGACCTTGAGAGTTCTGAGGAGTACCAGTCAGGAATTTTATGGAATGCTCCTCTATTGCAATCTGTCTGATTTAACTCATTATCAGACTGTGTTTATGGGTTGTTAGGAGGAAGACACAGTTAAACTACAATTTTCATCATAGCATACCAAGGGTAGGTACCATCAACATTACTAGAACTGTTGATGTCAACCCTGAACTCTTGTTGAGATAGTGTTTGCCATGTTTCTCCACTGTAAAATTCTTCTTTATTTCACCATTTTTCATACTGTTCTCTATTGAAGGACGTCATTCTGTGTGGCCCACAATTAAAGACTGGGTAGCTATATGCCCCCTCCTTGAGAGTAAGGTATCTACATAATTTTTTAAAATGTTTTCTGTATGGTAGATTTGTCTTTTTCCCTGCATTTATTTATTTCTATATCATTGATTTATATCAGTATGGAATCATGCACATTTATTTTACACTCTGGGTTATAGCCCAATACTACTTTACTTATTTTGTTGAACAAGTTGTTTCAGTTCTGGCTACCGGGGTCTCTACAAGTTGGCTCTGATGTCTCTTTGACATATCACCATCCTTGTGTGTTTCGCTTTGTTTTTGAGCACTTTACTTTCTGGCACTACAGAATATTCCAGCTCTACCTTATATACTTCCTGCTCCTATTCTATAATCAGCCATTTCTGGAACAGTCTTAGTTCCTTTTACTGGAGAATGATATTAGGAAGCAAGATCTGGGCACTAGGTATGCTCACTGTGACTAGAAGGTCATTGCTTCTAGGCCTTTTCAGCTGACAGAGCAAGGAATTATATTAATGTCTACTAATCCATGATATGCATATATATGTATGTGTGTCTCTATACACACACATATGTATAAATATTTCTATATTTAACCATCTGTATACTGAGCTAAATATAGGTTCAAACTGATATACACCACTGTAATCCATTGTCACATGGATCTAGGCTTTTCCCCTGGATTATCTATAATCTCCTTCTCCACCAGTGAGACATCTGGCTCCTACCCTCTGCCATCCATTTATGTACCATGTTCATTCTAATAAACACGCACAGTGGTATCGGAATTTTTAACCCATACTCCCAATGGAAACAACTTTATCAACCAGAGTACAATGCTGATATAAAGTTCATTGGGCCTTTAATCTTACAAATTCCACTCATTTCCAAAGTTACTTAGATCAGCATCTTTTTCTTGATTCCTTCAGTGTGTTTGTTTCATATAATTATAATAGAGTTAAATTATTTTGTCACATTCTGCAGGAGGATCCTCCAGCCTCCTCAATAAGTTTTTTTTTTAACTTGCATGTATTAATGTTCACTCTTTTTGTTGTAAAGTTCTATTGGTTTTGACAAATTTACCATTTGTCTACCATCAATGTGTCATACAGAATAGTCTCACTGCTCTAAAAAAATTTCCTATACTTCATTGTTCAAGTGATTTTTTGTTCTGGTCACCATGTGCCAAACATAAGAGATAGTATGGAGGTCAGTCTTCATCAGGAAAGAAGAAATGAACATTCCTGTGAAGGGCAATACACACAAAAATACACAGGAACATGAATGCATAAAATGCATAAAACGTATTTAGGGAGGAGTTGATAGGCTAGACTTTGTGAAGCACTTAATTCACTTCATGTAGAAGGATTATTGGAAATAATACTGATTGAATAGATTGTAGTCCAATTCCTTTGGAAAACCAATAAAATACCTTTTAAATTTTATTCTTATGGATTTGTAAGTTATTATGGTTTTTGTAAGCAAACTCTCTAGCCTACAAAACCTTAAGCACATTCTTTAATTCCCCAAATATAAGAAGCCACTGGCTCATTGTTCTCATATAATTAAATACTGATAGGAATCTGGAATTGTCTTTCTAAAAAGAATGACAATGAGTCATTCTCTTGTGAATTTCTAACATTCTTAAATCAGTATAGATAAATATCACATTTTTGTGATGTTTTCATTTACAACTCTGTCAATTAACACTGCTCAGAAATGTACTAAATAGTCTCCAAGTGACTTGGAAGAGTTAATGTCTCCCTAAATGGCTAATTTGCTACCCGAGATTGACAGAGACACGGAAGCAAACAGATACCAATAACATTTAGTAGCACTGAAATAAAGTGAAAAAGAATCTAAGCGTTTTCTTTCATCTCTTCAGGGCGTTATTTCTGTCTGCTGTTCACCTGCTCTAATTATCCTGGCAGCTCATTTAAATTACATTTTTTCTGCTACTAACAAGATGAGCCAGATTTTCCACAGTGCCAAAGACACAGTATCATCAACAAAAAAGTCTTGATGATGCACTAGTGACTTCAAAGTGTTAACCCATCTCACTGGATGCTTATCTAGGTTCCAAGGAATGAGATGCTCCAAGGAAGAATTTGGCTCAATGAGAGATGACTTTAGTACACAAGCGATGGTACTGTTCAATTTTCTTTTCTTATGTCTACATTAGGTAAATGTTGGCAACAAGACTTAGATTTTGAAGCAAACATAGCACCATGCCTGCTGCTCATGTTGGGCTGTTTTCAGGTCAATTAGTGCCTCCTAAGTTCTTAAAGCAGGTGCTAATCTGGTACTTAAACTGCTGAGACATTTGGCATATTTTCTCTGTAAAGAGAAGAGGGAAATACATTGTATGAGAGTTTAAGAGCATAGATGAATAAACAAATATTTTATCTTATTAACTTTAAGTTGTTTTTTTAAAATAAGGAACATATTAAAAGTTAAATCTTTGGTTAGAACCAACTTAAGCAGCTTTCTTCTTAAATATTAGAAAATACATGACTAGCACATTTTGATTCGCTTCTCCATGTTGATTCCTTACTTCTAATTCAATCATTGATTTGTTAACACCAGTGAATTAGTGAGTAAAACTCAGTTTCTTCTTCAATATGGATTCTATCTTTCTGATGAGAAGATGTCATTTAAGAAAGCTTTTAGAAGAGTTCTCCATGAACAGATTTGTGTTTGAGTTAATTTTGACAGAAGAAAGAAAAACACTGCATTAATAACCAAACACATTTCATTTGCATGTAATCATCCACCAAATATCCATGAAAAATATATTGAAGTCCTAAGTCTAGTAGTGATTTATGTTAAAGAGAAAAATACAACATAGGCCTGAGACTTAAGGCATTTAAAAGTCTAGGAGAGGAGATATAAACAAATTATAATACCTTGTGAGAGCCTCAGGCAGCTATAATTATACTCAAAGGTATCATAAGAAAGGGTGATAAATTCTATCAGGGCTTATAGGACACTAGGCAAGCTTTCTGAAAGAGATTATACTTGAACTGTATTATGAAATATGAAATTTGAATTTTTAATAATGTAAGAGGGAAAAACACTGGGCAGAAGAAAAAACAAATTCAAACAAAGAAAGAGAACATCATTTGCTCGTAGAAAATAAAAGCTGTAGAGTGTTACTGGTGTAAAATCAGTAAGGCAGGTCAGCAATGTGGGAATTGAGACTAAAAATTTAAGGCTTAAACAATGACATGGCTCACGTAACATATCCACTAGCTTCAAGTTTTCCTGTGAGTCATTGCTTCTTATGATTCAGCATGCAAACACAACCTTAGAGAGTTTGTTAAAAATGCAAATCCTGGAACTCACAACCCAAAGGTTTTGATTTAGCAGGGCTGGTTAAAACTCAGGATTCTGATTTTTACCAGCTTCTGCAGGTTATTTTAAGACATACCATTGTTTGGAAAACAGGCCAGTAGATGATGAGGGAGCTTATGAATGGTATTAAGTGGGAAAGATACTTGTGTTTTAGAAACTATATGAGCACTAACATAGATTTTACAAACGAGAATGGAAACAAAAGTGAGGGAAACCAATTAAACTTGTTAATTTGCTCAAAGAAAATTTATTGAACATCAGGTATGTGCCAAGATCTGTGCTGGGTATCATAGATATATTACAAGTCTCCCGATGAGATAGGTAGTTTTTCAAAGTCTGCACAGCTCATTAAATCTCAGATCTCTCACTGTGGTCTCTGGTCTCATGAGGAAACTCTGGACGGTTATTTTACAGATGCATTCTAAAGTTCACAAGGAGCCAAAAGTGGAGAGCTATGAAAGCAGGAACAGTAGAACTTTGTGCCTCGTTACATAGGAAAGGAGAGTAAGAGAATGGCTTAGATTGCAGATAACACAATTCCATATATAGAAAACCCTAAAGAATCCAGCAAAAAACTATTAGAAATAATTAATGAATACAGTAAAGCTGCAAGGTGCAAAGTCAACATACAAAAATCGGTAGCATTTCTATACACTAACAACGAACTAGCAGAAAGAGAACTCGAGAATACAATCCCATTTACAATCACTACCAAATGGATAAAATATATAGGAATCAATTTAACCAAGGAGGTGAAAGACCTACACAGTGAAAATTATAAGATGTTATTAAAAGAAATGAGAGAATACATAAAGGAATGGAAAGGAATTCAGTGTTCAGGGACTGGAAGAATAAACATAGTTAAAATGTCCATATTACCTAATGCAATCTACAGACTCAAGGCAATCCCAATAAAAATCCCAAAGAAATTCTCTGTGGTAAGAGAACAAAGAATTCTAAAATTTATATGGAACAACAAAAGACCCGCAATAGCCAAAGTGATACTGAGAAATAAGAACGAAATTGGAGGCATCAGACTCCCTCAGTTCAAAATATACTAGAAAGCTATAGTAATCAAAACAGCACGGTACCAGCACAAAAACAGACAGGTAGATCAATGGAACAGAATTGAGAGCCCGGAAATAAAACCACATCTACAGACAACTAATTTTCGACAAACAAGCCAAGAACATACAGTGGAGAAAGGAAAGTCTCTTCAATAAATGGTGTTGGGAAAACTGGACAGCTGTGTGCAAGACAATGAAAGTAGACCATTGTCTTACACCATACACAAAAATTAACTCAAAATGGATTAAAGACTTGAATGTAAGACCTGAAACCATAAAAATCCTAGATGAAAATATAGGCAGCATGCTCTTCGACCTCAGCCTTAGCATGGTTTTGAATACCATGTCTACTCGGGCAAGAGAAACAAAAGAAAAAATTAACAAATGGGACTACATCAGACTAAAAACCTTCTGCACGGCAAAGGAAAACATCAACAAAACGAAAAGACCCACCAACTGGGATAAAATTTTTGCCAATCATATATCCAACAAGGGGTTAATTTCCTGGATATATAAAGAACTCACACAGCTCAACAACAAAAAAAAGACTGATCAAAAAATGGGCAGAGAATATGAACAGACATTTTTTGAAAGAAGATATACAGATAGCCAAAAGGCACATGAAAAGATGTTCAACATCACTAACTATTAGGGAAATGCAAATCAAAGCTACAATGAGATATCACCTCATACCCGTCAGAATGGCTGTAATTAACAAGACAAGAAACAGCAAGTTCTGGAGAGGATGTGGAGGAAAGGGAACACTTGTATACTACTGGTGGGAATGCAAACAAGTGCAGCCACTATGGAAAACAGTATGGAGATCTCTCAGATAGTTAATAATAGAAATGCCATATCATCCAGCTATTCCACTACTGGATATTTATCCAAGGAACATGAAGTCTGGAATTCAAAAAGATGTATGCACCGTCATGTTCATCATAGCATTATTCACCATAGCCAAGACTTAGGAGCAACTCAAGTACCCATCAATGGATGAATGGATAAAGAAGATGTGGTATATATATATACAACGGAATACTACTTAGCCATAAAAAGACAAAATCTTGCCATTTGCAATAACACGGACAAACCTTGAGGGTATTATTCTCAGTGAAATAAATCAGACAGAGAAAGGTAAATACTGTATGATTTCACTCATAGGTGGAAGATAAATAAACACATAGATAAAGAAAACAGATTGGTGGTTACCAGAGGGGAAAAGAGTTGGGGGAGGCCAAAAGAGGTAAAGGGGCACATATGTATGGTGACGGATAAAAACTAAACTATTGTTGGTGAATATGATGCAGTCTATATAGAAGATGAAATAGAATAACGTACATTTGAAATTTACACAATGTAATAAGCCAATATGACCTCAATAAAATAATTTTTTTAAACAAAGACTTAGGCGGGGCTGGCCCCGTGGCCGAGTGGTTAAGTTCGCACGCTCTGCTGCAGGCGGCCCAGTGTTTCGTTGGTTCGAATCCTGGGCACAGATATGGCACTGCTCATCAAACCATGCTGGGGCAGCGTCCCACATGCCACAACTAGAAGGACTCACAACGAAGAATATACAACTATGCACCAGGGGGCTTTGGGGAGAAAAAGGAAAGAAAATAAAATCTTAAAAAAAAAAAAAGGGCTTCAGCTCCGCTGGCAATCCGCAAGACCAAATAAGTTATATGCAAAGTACAGGCTTGGTTAGATGAGGAATTTGGGGATAATAAAAAAGAGCAGTTTTGAAGTGCATGTAGGGATTATATATATGTAACCACTTGATTTTTACAATTGGGAAATAAACATTCTTACCTTGGAAAGTTATAGGTATATTCATTGCCATTGAATAACTGGGCACAGACCATATATGGCTAATGACATTCATTATTTTCTCTTCCAGTTGAGAAGATACACCAGTCCTGTTTTTATTACTTTGGATGATTTCAGAAATGGTTATTTATAAAGTACAGTAACAAATTGTAAACTTTGGACAGCATCTTTCCCTTTCATATATTCCAGTTCACTTGAGCCTGAATGCCAGCTGAAGGGGAGTCTGGGTAAGGAGGATTGCCGCTGCAGCCTGTGTCAGCTCCTTGCCCATGACCCCCACCCCATGCCAGTCACACACATCCTAACACAGCCTATGACCTCTCCTTGCCTGCACTGACTGGTCATAAAGTACTGTTTCCCTTTTCTCTCCCTTCACATCTGGCAGTTCATACGTGAAGTTCTCTAAAGAATGATTGGTCTATAATTAATGGGGCCAATTATGAAACAAGGGTAATTTTAGGGTATTAGGAATAACAATTTTGGAAGATAGCTGGGGGCAAGATATGCAGAGAAGAGGAAAGGCTTCCTGGCCCTGAATGTAGAATACTGCGTCTAGGAGAAAACTTGAAATTTTCTCAACACGATTTATGGGCAGTAACCTCTCACACTCAGACAGCAGACCTTGCCTTTCTTACTGCTCACGAGCTTCTTTACGAGATGTAGTAGAGCTCAGGTTTTTTCTTGGTTACCGAAAATAACTCTTTTGTAAAAAAAGTTAAATATTGTACTGTTTTACAGTTTTTTAATGATTCTGTATCTGTGCATAATAGAAATAGATATAGAAATAAAATTTGCGAACTACCATTTTAAATCATTGCCTTATAAGGTTTCCAGCCTTCTAAGAATTTACGCACCCCTCTATTTCCCTAATGCTTTCCTTATCATTGTGTGAACATTTACATATTTAAGTGCCAGTTACTCTTGGTAGGGAAACTTAGATATTTTTTGAATTCGATGCATTGATGACAGGTTAACAGCAGTTAAAATTTATTGAATATTTGCTGTGAGTTAAATGCTCTAATTTCTAAGTGATTGACATGCATTAGCTCAATTCCTCCTAAAAACAACAAAAAGCAGCAGGTACTATTTTCAACTTGCTATTATAGACAAAAACCTGAATTAAAGAAGCTGCTTTCCATTGGCATTGCTTCTGAAACTTTCTTCATTCTGTTGATTAATTTACCGTCTCCCCACCTGCTTTCCAATTTCCAATTTTGTTGACATCTCTCATCTGCTGTTACTTCATCATTCATCCGATGGTTGTAAATGATTGTTTGTCTTTAATTCAATTGCCACCATCATAGAAGAATTTCAGTAGGGAGCAGAAATAAATCCATATATCTGCCATGTTTAATGAGAAATCTGCAAGACATTTTTCACATGAGAAAAAATGTGTACAATTTCTACATTTTATTTCCTTGCGATCTAAGATTGTCATTACTGATGTTGACAACACAAAGTGGGTAAGTTCAATGTAGTAGTCCTGGTCCCCTAAGGAGCAGGCTTGTGAGATGAAATGGAGGAGGACTCTGGGACAGCTGGGAGAGGTGTAAGTATATAACGCAGGTCTGACCTTTCTGCAGGAGAGAGGAAAAAATGGTGAAGTGAGAGAATCCTGGACTGCATTGCAGGTCTAAAAAAGTTTGGCAGGCTGATGGGGATTCTTGAGCCACAGCTGCCCTTCTGAGGCATTATTTCTCTCCTAGGAATGAGCCTGATTTGGTAACACCGGTGTGTCAAGGCATTAGCTAGAAGCAGCCCATGATAAGCATTGCCCTGGTGTAAACATGGCAATGAATTTCACAGTGCAATAGCTGCAATCATATTTCCTGCAGTTAGAGGTCTGAGAGGTACATTTTTATTGCCACTAAATCCAACAAGGATCAAGAATCTATGTTATATAAGTAGGCATTTTCTGTATCTACAAGTCATGTGCATAACATGTGAATCAATAAGATGCTGCTAGAAAGAATACTTTGTTGCTTTCATCTTTTCCTTAGAGTCAGGCCTTACACAGGAGATGGTGAATATGAATTTGCTTAAAGAGTTCTGTACTAGGCTCCTTAAGAACCCAAGGTAAAGTGAGCCCTGCTTCTGGTTGGTGTCCTGCCTTAAGCCACATGGCTCTTAGATGAAGAAGGTTTTGCTTCTACAAAAGGATGAAGAGATATTGATTAGATGGAGAAGCCTGGGGAGACAGGTGATAAAGATAAATCTGTTCAGGCACAGAAACATTACGGGAAGATTTGGGGCGTTTGGATTAAGAACAGCAATTAGATAATTGTGACAGAAATAGAAAATAAACTAGGGTGGGAGCCTCACAATTCAAACTGCTTTTATTATTATGTAAAAAATACATTTTTATAAGATCATCTTGGAAGAAAGCTTGGAGAAAACTAAACGAGAGGACATTGGAGAAGAAATAGCATATTACACTAGGTAAAGAGTTTTTGCAGTAAAATGTATGGAGCTTGGATTTGAACCATCATCTGATTAGAATTCACTCGAAGATTTTGAGGAGGCGGGTGTTAAATAATTGGCAGTGGAGACAACCGTTTAAGACTTGCAAAAAGAGAAGTTAAAAACTAGAATGTGCATATATTTGCTGGTCTTGCAGAGAACTTTTGAAATTTCCTATCACTTAGACTATCGAACTATGATTTATTTTATTTGTATGTTATCTTCTTTATAGACCTGTAATATAAGATTAGGTGTCGTAAATGCAGCCTATTGCTCCCATATGACTATTTATCACTACCATGCTTTGTCTTTCCTTCTCAGTTACTCTGTCTCAATGGAGCCTACAGAGAGTATTTCCCCTCTGTTCTATCATCTCTAGCCACTTAGGGCTTAAATAAATTTTATAGCAAGTTTGCCTGTTTTTCTTTTTCTTTTTGACTTTCCTGAAATGTTCTTGTGTTTTTTTTCCAAATGTTTGAAAATTCTGAATATTATCTTGTTTGTCTTAGAGGGTAACTTTAATTTCTCATCAATTTTGATATATTCATCACTATATAAACTCTCTTCTGAATAAGAATGATTACTTAACCTCCCTTTATCCCCTCTGCAACTTCAACGTCTTATTTTGCATCATTAATTAATCATTATTTATTATAAAGCTCTGTGCCAAGCTTTACAATCAACAAACCAGAAGAGGCCTCTGCCTTTATCTCATTCAGATTCTAATATAAAAGAGAGACGATTTACATGTATTAAAATAAATAAAGCACTGCAAATAATTATATCTAAAGAAGGGAATAAATAATGAAGTGTGATAAAGTAAGTAGGGTAGCCAAATTTAGATAAGTTTTCATAAATTTATTTATTGAAATGTGTTAAAATTAATCTTTAGCACATTGAATACCACTGGAATATTAATTCTATTCTTAACTCTTGTTCTAAGTATGTCATAAATCTGAGTTAGAGAAATACATTTTAATGCTACTTTTATTACATTTATTTTCGTTCCACCTGGTATCAGCTTAATTTGGATGATAGACACCATTACTGAAAATATATATTAACTCCCAAGGTTTGTTAACTGAATTTAGCCCGAGGGATTGCAACCCTAAGTACTACGTTACAGAACAGTTCACCTTGGGCATCTTCTGTCATATCAATGAACAATTCCTGAATGCAGAAAAAATGGCTGGCTCTGCACTGGTAGGCACATTCCCTCTGGATGTCTGCTGTCAGCTGAGGCTCTCCCGTGTGTGTCCCAGCTGGGATGTGTGTACTGACTACAATGACCTTTGGCAGCAACACATGCTGAGGCCTAACTGTTTTGGAGAAACTAGGTTTAAATGGCTATCTCGCTCCTTTGGGCCCAGCAGGAAATAGCAGCACTATCTCTTCAGCTTTAACCAAAGATCAGTACTACAGCCCTGTGTCAGATAATGATTGAAATACACAAAAGCTCTCCTCAATTTACAATATCAAATCACCTGTGTCTACTATAATTAATAATGAATATGAGTGGTGAAGGGAAACTAGCATGAAGATCCCTAATCTGAAGATATTTCCAAGAGATTTTTTTTTATTTCTCATAGGATAGGAATCATTGCCTTCTTTTTTTTGAAATGCAACAACTTGTAGCATAATATGGAAAGAACTAGCCTGGGAATTAAGGAACACGGTTCAGATCATTAGTCTGCTACTTCGTAGCTGTGTAATAACGGGCAATTGACCTGAAGCTGCATGTTCATTTGTAAAGTGTGGCTAAGAGTATCTGCATTATAGGAATTTTTTTAAGATTTAATATTATAACAAATACGTGGGCATTCACCATGAGATTTCGCACATGAAAGGTGTTTAGGGCATTTTAGTTGCCTTCTCTTTTGGATCTCTCATTAAACAGCTGTATCACTTCGGATGAAAGATTTGGAACTGGTCTCTCCATTTTGCTCTTAATTCCTTCCAATTCACTTGTTATGAAGCAAACAGGATAGTTTTGTTTTGTTTTGTTTTGTTTTTTGAAAACAATAAAAACACTTAAAATGCCCCCAATGATTTCTGTCGTATTGGAGATAAACATAAACTAGAATATCCTTAACACTGCTTTTAGGCTATGTGCAACCTGGTCCCTATCTACTTTTCTGTGTTTATCTTGAGGCATTCTCCCCTTTGATTAATTGCTCTCTTTCAAATAGACTGGCCTTAATTTAGTTCACAAAGGGGCAGAGCTCTTCCCCATTTAAGAACATTCACACTTGCTGCTCCCTCTGCTTGAAACACTCTTTCTCCTACTTTTTGCCCACTCATCCTTCAAGTCTAGTTTAAACGCTACTTCCTCATTAAAGGGATCCCTGAACGACCAATTTAAACTAGATATACCCTGTTATTCACCTTTATGGTGTGCTGCACAGGGTTAATTCAGCAAGCCAGGGTGCTAAAATCCTGCACATTTCAAAGAAAGGCCTGTCTTTAGAACTATCTCCTACAAGATAAATACTGAGACTTTTAGAATATTCTGCCTGATAGGAGATTTTTGTAAGCCTAAGGCTGTGGGCATACACAGTGCCATTTTGGTAACATGGCTTACCCTAACAATGTGATTTATGATAAATGACTGCTTTTGCTATGGGGAGCTAGAATCTGAGTAGTGGATGTTAGTCATGCAGGAGCTAAATACCTGTGTGACTGGCTCCCAAATAAAACCCTGGACATCAAAGCTCAGTGAGCTTCTCTGGTTAGGAACACTGCAAATGTGTTGTCTCACATCATTGCTGGGGGAATTAATCACATCTTCATGCAACTGCACTGGGAGGGGACTTCTGAAGCTTGTACCTGGTTTCTCCTGGACTTTGCCTCATCAGCTTTCTCACTTTGTTAATTTTAATCTCTGTGCTTTTTCTGTAATGAACTGTAGCTGTGAGTATAACTACTTTTCTGAGTCTCTATTGAGATGAAGACTGTCAATATTGTGTTCCTATAGGATTTTTTTCTTCTGGATGAAGAAACTTACCTTTTGAGCAAACTTCTAGTGGGAGACATTTAATAACAACAACAACAACCAATGGTCAAGAGAATAAGAATAGCATGCAGTTGGGGCTGGCCTGGTGGCATAGTGGTTAAGTTCATGTGCTCCACTTTGGCAGCCCAGGGTTACACAGGTTCAGATCCTGGGCATAGACCTAGCACTGCTCGTCAAGCCACGCTGTGGTGGCATCCCACATAAACTAGAAGAAGATTGACACAGATGTTAGCTCAGCGACAATCTTTGTCAAGAAAAATGAGGAAGATTGGCAACAAATGTTAGCTCAAGGCCAATCTTCTTCAAAAAAAGAAAGAAAGAAAGAAAAAGAATAGCATACAGTAAATATTAGTTGGCCATACAGATCAGTGGACGTATGTAAAAGAAAATTATCCAGTTTATTTCACATTACACCAAATATCCCAAATTTATCGAAGACTACCTCATATTCACTATTTTATTTCATTTAAACTTCATTTCCATGTTTGTTTAGGAGTTATTCAAGAACTGTTGTTACTGAGGAAGCAGTCAGGTATTTAGCAATCACCAGGAAGCTTTGCTGAATCTTCTCCATATTGTAACACTGTGGGATTTTCATACTCAGCTAATTGCACTGTGCATTTGATGATTCAACTGCCAGTTCCACTGATACAGCTGAGCACTTTGACATTGCAATTGCTGAGTTTTAAACTGCACTACAGGTTGTGCAGCTCGATGCTCTGATTAGGTTGCCTGCTTTAATAATTGAGTTCTAAATGTGGCACAATTCATTAATCATGCTTTAGTAATTATTGGCAAAAATTTAATATTTAACTTCGGATTTTTTCATTTCCTAATCCCATTGTCTCACATTTTAAAATCAATTAATATCTGTTTTAGAGGTACTTTTAAGTGTCAAATTCATGGTATGTCATATTAATTACTTTGTAAAATATAATTATTTTATAATTATAGATATAATATATAATACAAATAAAATTATTTTGTAAAATAAAAATAAAATTATTTTGTCATAAAATAAACAGAAATTTGTTTACATATATCTACATGATCTTTTAAATCTTCTATTTTCTTACCCCCAAAATATATTTCTATAATTCTTAATATGTCATATAATGTATCTTGCCTATGAAGATTAAATAGAAAATTCATATACATATACACGCACATATACATGTTTATGTATATGTATTTATACACACACAATGTGTGCATATGAATGCATATATATAAAATATTGATTTGTGATATATACTTATTTATGATATTCGCCAATATTATAGCAAAGTGTTTCTCTAAAGAAAAAGTAAATAAATCTGACCCATCCAATATTATACTTAATTTTCTTAGACATAACTTATCTTTCTCATAAAATTGCTTAAAGTATAAAATTTCAGTTGCGCTTATTGAAAAAGTTCTAGAGATCTGCTGGACAACATTATGCTTATAGTTAACAATACTGTACTGAACTCTTAAAAATTTAAGAGGGTAGATCTCACACTATATGTTTTTTTGCCACAATAAATTACATGACATTAAAGATAAACATGAAGAATAAACACCATCTAATATAGCCATTTTACAGTGGCATTTGTAAGACTCTCAGTCACTCACTCAGGTAACAATTTTGGGCATTTACTCTGTACCAGAGAAGCTCAGACTGGCAAGAGTTACAAATAGAAGAACAATCCTGAGAAAGTTTCATTAATGCCGTGATGGGATAAGCACCCAGTGCTCCAGGAGCAGGGATGCAATGCAGGTTGAGAATTCATCAGGAAAATCCTTCCAGGGGTAAGGGGCCTAAATGGAAAGAATGATTGGAGTTTGCAAGGCATAAGGGAGAGAGAACCTTCCAAGACAAAGAAACAGACTGTGAAAAGGCATTAATGCCAAGGATCATGGCAAATATGGGAACATCAGGCTGCAGGCAAAACGTTTCTCTCCTATTCTTAAATATGCCGTGTTTCCTAGAGGATGTGGTAAGTTCCATTCCTCATTCTTAATAGCTATTTCCTCACTAAAAACATGTTTTATATTATGGTGTAAATCAGTTGACTAGTAAATATATTCAAGATAGCTTAAAATAATAGAGTGATTTATGATTTTCAAAAAGCCTAGATGTGTTCTATTTCCTACCCCTGGCAGAAGTTAGGAGTCCAAGCTCTACTACTTACTTGGTGTGTAACCTTCAGGGACTTTATTCACACATCTCTGAGTATGTCTACTTATCTATGAAATAATGGTAGCCACTGAAAGAATTAAAGGGAAACATATTTTTAGTCAGTTGGCACATAGTAGAGACCCAATTAATTGTATTCTCATCCCTCCAAGTTACATGTTCACAGAAATTATATTAATTAGAATCTCAATTAAATTGTGCAATATGGGGGCCAGCCCAACGGCATAGTGATTAAGTTCGGCACGCTCCACAGATTCACAGTTTCGAATCCTGGGCGTGGACCTACACCACTTGTCAGCCATGCTGTGGTGGCAACCCACATACGAAAAACAGATGTTAGCTCAGGGCTAAACTTCCTCAAGCAGAAAAAAAAAACCAGAAGATTGGCAACAGATGTTAGCTCAGGGCAAAGCTTTTTCAGCAAAAAAACCCCAAAATTGTGCCATACAAAAGATATAAAGTAGTCAACCTATATCTCTATTATATCAATATTAATCATGAAAAGAAGACATATTGCTAATGATGTTTTCTCTTTTTTTTTCTTGTTTTATCTTAAGCAGTGAGGCACTTATCACAAAGTAAAAACACTAGATAATAAAAGCAACAGTTTTATTTTAAAATGACTGATAATATCACTCAAAAAGTCAACAGAGCAATCTTTCATATTAATAACAGATTAAGAGAACAGTTACATGGACTCTCATCAAATCTTCATGGCTAGGTTAATTTTATCTCGTGGGTTTTTAATCTCTCTAATAGAAGTAACTACTTAGACGATTTTTTGTACTTAACAACATATACACTTGCACAATATTCAGGGCAATCAGTGTATATGCAAATTCAACTACTAATATATTCATTTCAATCAGTAGAGTATGCAGAAACCTAACAGTTGAAGTATTCAGCTTAGGTAGTAAACAGTGTGCAGCTGGTTCTGTAAAAATAAAATATGACTATGACATAAAGGGAATTTACAAAAGTTTAAATCTCAAAACTGCTGTCCAAATTTTCATCAACTGTATTATTTGATAAATATGTTAATCAGTAGCAAATTAAAGCAATTAACAGTTTGTTGGGTTTTACTACTTTCAGTTTCATTGACATCTCCTTTGTCATGTGAAGCTATGTATATTTGTAAAATCAAAGACCAAAAGTAGAAAAAAAGAAAAGAAAAATGAGAATAAAACACTAAAAAATGTTAAATTTCAGGATATATCTGTTCTACATGTATAATTTTTTTGGGCACCAAAACTAATGGCATCTGCCTGTGAATAACTGTCATAAAACAACTACTGGCTTTTCATAGTTCCCCTTCTCTGAGTAAAGCCATGCAAATTTTGTTTTTTACTGTCCAGCATGTAAAATGAGTCAGTTTAATGTTTTCAGTGTTCACAAGATTTGAAATTAGATCATTTATTTAACTCAAGCTTATAGAAATTATAAGTCTAGAAATTGAATCTGTGACATACAAAGAAGCTTAACTGACAATATGCTGTCATAGAGGGAAAAATCCTTTTAACCTGGTATATTTAGATGAGAAAACTATTAACTACTCCTTTTGGCTCAAATACTTTCTTTGATTAAAAGATTTCATTGTTCTGGGGGCCAGCCCTGTGGCTAAGTGGTTGAGTTCAAGCCATCAGCATTGGCGGCCTGAGGTTTCACCAGTTCAGATACTGGTTGCAGACCTAGCACTGCTCATCAAGCCATGCTGAGGTGGCGTCCCGCATAGCACAACCAGAAGGACCTACAACTGGAATATATAGCTATGTACCAGAGGCCTTTGGTGAGAAGAAGGAAAAAAAAAAATCTTTGGCAACAGAAGTTAGCTCAGGGCCAATCTTTAAAAATAAAGTCGTTAAAAAAAGTTTTCATTGTTGTTTTCTTTTTTGTTTTGTAAATACAGATGTCTGCTTGACTTTATCTATCATTTTATATTAATTTATGAAATATCTGCACATCAATCCAGTTGAATGTTTTCCATTTCTTTTTTCCTTAGTCATTTAAGCAGTTATAAAACATTATCTATCTCTTGGAAAGCTTAACTGTGATAGATGAATACCGTGGCCTGTCTACCACACCCACATGCCAACCTCCCAGTGTGAAGAAAGTAGGAAGGTAAAAACTGTGTTTCATACTTTCTTTGCAATCGGGGCTGTGGCTGTTTAGGAGGATGAGCTGTTTAGGTTTTTTCAATCAGATGCATAAAACTTGGATTCATTATTGGTTATGCACTGAGAGGCACAGGGAGAGAAAATTTGCTGTTATGGATTACGGCAGAGGTGATGTTGTTTAGAAGCCAGGCACTATGGAAGCAGCTTCTTGATTTTTGAAGAGACACGAGGTTTGGAAGCTGTGTTTATAGCGGCAGATTTTAAAATTCTGCCTGATTTTGGCAAAGGCAGCAACTCCTTCTATGGCCAAGTCCTGTGGGTGGTTTGGGGGTTTGTTCTTGAAGCCTCTGACTATTGTCTGCTGATTCAGCCCTTCAGGTCGTCCTGAGAGTGAGCTTCAACAATGAATTCCCTTTTATTTAAACTAGCCTGGGTAAATTTGGCTATATCTTAAATCAAGAATACTGATAAAGACTATAATTACTGGATGGCAGTCACTTGGCCCACTAATCTTGCTGGTCAAAGTGTGGCCCTGTACCAGCATACTGCTCTGAGCTGGGAGTTTGTTAGAAATGCCAGATCTCAGGCCCCACACCAGACCTTCTGATCAGAACCTGCACTTTAATAGGTTCCCCAGATGATCTGTACGCACATTAAAGTCGTAACCTAAACAGTAAATGAAGAAAAAATAAAAACAAAAAGCAAAAACAAAAACAAAAAGAATGTTTTGGCTTGGTGGAGGTAAGCAGGTGGGTGACAAGGGCACAGATATTGATGGCTAGAAAATGTCCAATACATGGCATGGGGTGGCAAAATAGTCAACTTGTTTCCTACTGTAATTTGGAAGGCAGACCATGTGCTCAGGCTGTTAGGGAAATTGAAGGAAAAATTAACAATATTGGCAGGTTTAGGCTGTTTCCTGTGGCTTTCAGAAACATCTCAAAGAAAGAGATATTTCAAAAAAAACCAGAGGTATTTTTGTCTTCAGCAGAGATGGAAAAGTACATAGCTACAAAAGTCTTGAGGACTGCAACGTAAGCTGCCTAAAAGTTACATGATTTGGAGCATTTTAAGGATTAAAAGCCAGTTGCGGCTGTATTCCAAAGTATGGAAGCAGTAATGAAAGTGGCTGCAGGACTGCACTGAAGTAGAAGTTAAGGCTGTAGGCACGGTTTTATTTTGCTTTTGGGTTTGTGCTTGCTTCTTTTAAATGTTTGCTGGAAGACAGTGGGATCTAGCCCGCAGACGAAGTCAGACTAAGTGTGCTGTCTTCCCTCCCAGGCCGTCTGAGAGCTGCCCTTCATTTAAAGAGAGAGGAGGTGGGCAGAGCACAGGGACAGCATTTAAAAAAACAAGTGTTCAAGCTTCAAGTCTTTGGTTGTGGTGATTTTCCCATGGAATTGATCGAACCTGATAGAAAGGAACTCTTTTGTATTTTTTTGAGGTAATGAGGTAACTATATTGCCAAAGGAACTTATGTGGGTTTTGCACAACTCACAAAGCAGTCTCCAGACTACCCAAAGTCCTTCCTGGAGAGCTTTATCAGAGAGTGTCAGACAGGCTAAGTCCCTCACTCTGCTGCTACGTTCCTGCTAGAAAGATCACATCACTGCTAGAACCACTGACCACTGATTTTCCAATTCTTTGTTTCCAAATGAAAGTCCCACTTTGGATCTTTTCCCCTCGTTAGCCAGAAGTTACTCACACGGCCACTTCTACCACAAAGAAGGCTGGCTGCTTCTTGCCCCCTCTTCTGCCGCTACTGCTTGCTTAAGAAAATGCTTCCCTGGATTAAATTAGGTTCTAGTAGCCTGTCGATTTGTTTTCCTCTTTATTAAAATGTCCTCTCAATATCTTTTAGTAAAAAGCAGTTATTTTTTGCTCTTGTCTCCTTTTCTTCTCTAACACATTTACATAAAAATGTGTCCTAGACTGGCTCTACGCTTCCGTTACTACTTTTCCATCAGTTGTAGTCCTGCTTTTCCCTAATGATTGTGTAAGAAACACTCCCTCAGAATTACTAGTAATAATTTCCAAATCAGATGGCCCTCATCCTGACTTCTCTTTAGACTTGCTGGCACGTTGGCCACATGGTCCTTGGCACCATCTCTTTTCTCGTCTTTGTTGACATTATACCCTTGTTTCATTCCTCCACTTAACTGAAAGCTATTTTTTTCCTTCTTTGATTTTTACCCTCATCTTTGCCCCAAATTGAGATACTCCTCCAAATTTGTCAGTTCTCTTTTTCTTCCCTTGTAATGTTTCCTTATAAGGACATGCATGTTTCAAGAAATATTAATTTATTAGATACACCTAGAAATATGTTAGATATTGACTCATAGTCATATATGTGCTAATATTTTTTAGGTTAAATAGAGGCTCAAATATGTAATATATAATCATAATATCACAATTCTATTGCTGTTACTATACAGCAACTATAATGGATGTGTTTAAAATATATAGTCAGTCTAGAGAAATGTATGGCTGACTTTGCTTGAGAGAGTCAGAGATGGTTTCAAGAAAAGAAACTTCAAGGTAATGAAACAAATTAAAGCAAAACAGAATTTATTAGGCTTGTTGGACAAGGGATTTAAATTTAAAATTTTACAATGTAAGGGAGAGGAGAAGCTCACTTCTTGATTGGTCTTCCAGATTGATTCAAAGGCTTGAAAATTTCAAATATTATTTCAAACCTCTTATTTCAAAGTTGCCCTATAACCACAGTTTCTATTGCACTATGATTGCTCCATATTCACAAACACACACACCGAACTATGTCTCTAGAGTTCCATGAAAAGTGGAGAGATATCAGGCAAGTTTCCCAATATCTCTTGGAATACCAATTTTTCTATAGCTTTCCACCTCCTTCCACTTCAAACCTGGGGAATACAGAGGATGGAGTTCCAAACCAATATCTGATTTCTCATGTTCTCTTTCCCAAGCTTCTCGGCTCAGTCCAAGCAATGCTCTCTCTCTCTCTTTTTTTTTTTTTAAATTTTCCCTCCTGCTGGCAATGCATAAAAACTGTTACTATATGCACAATTCAAAGTGTCCCTACCCATTTTTTAAAAAATTGTTAAATGTAGCTTTAAATACAATGTATCTTGAATCCACCATTAACTTGCCCTTGATATTGCAGCATCAAGTTTTTAGAGCTCCCTGACATTTTTTTTTCATCCCTAGAGCTTAGCTCTTGTAAATCAGAAACACTTTGAATTCCAGACGCTTAGGTCTGTAATGGACTTAAGATCTATATTTTAGAACTCCAAATAAAAGTGTAGCCTGTGTTACTTTCTCATTGAAATAATAAGCATGTTTGAGTCAATGGGCGGAGAGCTATAGTATTACTTGTATAAATTATCCTATATAAAAATATATCAATTGAGACTGGTCTGGTGGCGTAGTGGTTAGGTTCGCCCACTCTGCTTTGGCAGCCTGGGGTTCGCAGGTTTGGATCCTGGGCTCTGACATAGAACCTCTCATCAAGCCACACTGTGGTGGCATCCCACATAAAAAAATAGAGGAATATTGGCACAGGTATTAGCTCAGCGACAATCTTCATCAAGCAAAAAGAGGAAGATTGGCAATAGGTGTTAGCTCAGAGCCAATCTTCCTCACATACACACACACACAAAATCAATTAATATGTCAAAATATGGAATTCCACATGGAATTTCAGCTACTTACATGATACTTACATGTGTATTTCACCTGTAGACTCAAGTGACCCAGAAGTGGATTATATCTTTTGGTCCCTTATTTCCCTATCAACGTTTTCCATTATAGAGAGTCATAGAGAAAAAAAACACACAAGAAAACAGACAAACACATAGAAAACTTTATTGCTGTTAGCAAAAGTAGGAGTATGACAGACCAATATTTTGCAGAGATAATATATGTTGTAGGCACTTAATTTGGTCAGCAGAAAAGGAGACTTTAAACAGTCAAGTAAGGAGTGTGGGGGTGGAGGGCAGAGAGCACTCGGTTATCAGAAATAGCCTGAAGATAGCATGTCTAGGCAAAGTACAGTGGTTAGAGGGTTTATCAAAGAGACAGGATAAAGAGGCTTAACACTTGCTGTACTTTGTGAAGAAGGGTTGTGGAAAGGTCTCAACATTTGTGCTACAGTATTTCAGCTTTTTATCACCTTGTCTAGGCCAGTATTTATTAAACTAGTTATCTTGTAATTTTCAGACAAAGGGTTTCAGGTTTCTCATAAATGTTTTCATTCCAATTTAAATATCTTTTGCCTTAAAATCTGCAATAAATACTATCAAGAATACATGATATAAAACTTAACTGTCGCTTACCTTGTTTTCTTTGGTGGAGCTTCAGTACAATGTCTTTTATAACTTCTGTTTAATTAAAGGAAGTGGGTATATGATGCCACTTATCCAAGTCCTGTATTTGCAAGTTGTGCTGTTAAACATGCTGGATTCAAACTGATTATCTCTGACCTCACTTTTTCATTTTCTACTTGACATGAGCATCCTGTTGAAACTACAACTTAAAATACTAAAATCTCAGTTTTCCATTCTATCTCAACTCATCATTCTTCTTATATGTCTGGTTTTAATAAGTAGCATTATCTATCTCTCTCTGGGTTAACACTGTGTCGGACATTTTAGATGGTCAATAATTAATTGTTGGACTCGTTTAAAATAATTGTATCTTCATTCTTGTTCATTTTTCATATTCAATATATGTTCAAAACTTATCAATTCAGCTCCAATAATTTTCTACAATTGTCCTGCTTATACTATTCTCACTATGCTGCTTAAATCCTAATGATCCTTGCCTAGTCTACTGCAATAGCTCCTAATAGATCACTGAACTTCCTATTTTTCTTTCCATTTTTCTCTACTCAGCACTATGAGGTTGTTTAATTCCAAAGTAAAAATACTGTTGATGGCTTCTAAACATGGTCAAAATTAAGTCCAAACTCCTCAGCCTACAATGCAAGATTTTCCAAACTTAACTCCCAGAACTTTTTGAACTTATCTCCTACTCCACTGCATTGGAAAACTATCTAGTCTTACTAGATATTTTTCATTCCCTATTGACTCCTTATTTTTTTTGCCTGGTTCTGATTTTTTTTATTTATCCTTAGATCAATATTATTTTCCTTATGTCTCCAACTGGCTAACCTGTTTTTTCAAGACAATGTACATAGCAATATCAACAAATCTACTTTCACTTCCATCTGTCTCTTTGCCATGTAATTGATCTTTATCATTTTTATTACTGATAATTTTATTCATCTATCCATTTATCTATACCAACCTTGTTTTATGTTATGCTATATTTCAGTTTGTTATGGACGTATATGTATCCTACCTATATCATAAGATTCTTAAAGAAAGGATCCAAGACACGTTCATTGTGGTGTCTCCCCTAAACATATAAACATAATTTTACAATGAAATTGCATGTACAAATTTTCCAAAGAAATAGAGATAATTCTGATAAATTTTCCCATAGAAAGAATAAATAAAATTAAGCTGACCTTAAATGAAGACATTTTCTTTCATTCATTTAGGAACATCTAATTAATTATGGTCAGGAAAAGAAATTCTCATTTTAAGAAATGTACAATTGATTGTGCCAGGACAGATATTAAAATAAATATTTTATAAAGAATGTTAGAAAATTTACAAGACAAATAGGAATGAGTAATTACCTCCTCTTGAGGTCAAAGATGAGGCAAAGCACATTTCACAGATGATAGAACACTTGAGCTGAGTGTTGAAATTTAAGTAGACATGTGCAAGTAGAAAGCATGGGGCAATCACACTCTGGGTAGTTGGAACAGCATGAACAAAGACTTCAAGTCATGAAACTATATCATGAGCTAAGTAGGCAGTGAGACTGGATCATGTAGGTGTGGGCTTCAAGACATGGGCAAGAGTGATGTGTTGGGATTAGAAATGGTGGAATTTGAATACCACATTAAAGTATTTTGATTTTATCCTCAAGGAAATAGGGATAAACATATGATTTTAAGAAATGAAGTACTAATTTTTTGTAAAGATTATTTTAATGTAAGTATGAAGCATGGAGTGAAGTTGTGTCTTATTGGATGAAGAGAAAGCAATTGGAAGATAATAGTAATCAAATAAACAAGACATAAGGACCCTATTCTAGCCCCAAAACATCAGGTGTAAAAAGAAGGGGACATGTTCTAGAATGCCTAAGAAGGTAAAATATCATGACTTGTTCATAAAGTGGATTTGAGAGTACAGAGAAAAGCAGGTATCTAGGATGCCTCAGGTTTCTGGTTGATAATTGGGTGTGTAGTAGTGTCTTTTATTGAGGCAACTTACTTTCACATGACTCCTACTTCACATCTGTAGTATGTGGGAAACAAATGTGATAAAATTGTTAAGAGAATTGTACACACATGCTAGAGTGCCTGGCAAATAGTAGGTACTTCACATGTGATAGGAAATGAGGAAAATAGTATCATCACTTTAATGGGATATGCATGGCATTTTAAGATACTTATTTAGATTTAGAACCAATTTCTGCGTTAGGTGGCATTTTGTAGCCTAGAGCAGATATACCTTCAGAATATGGAAGTATTAACTTTACTGTTGTATATCCAAAGGTGACCAATGCCCTAGCAGTTGTGAACATGAATGCAATAAAAATATGACTAAGTCATGAGAAGTGCCCCTAAAATACTTTACCATTCTGTACAGGGAAAATAGACCTGACATCAGCATCTTTTATTTAAACCTGTTTGAAAGGAAAACAAGCAGATTACTATCCACCACTTTTCTCATGATTTATTTCTGGGTTATCCAAATCTTCCCAAATTTTCCATTGCGTCTCTTTGTTAATTCCAATAATTGATTCTCTCAATTTGCCTTCCAAATCAAAGTTATTCGGGCAGTTGTGTTATACTTGTTTTTCAGATACATCTAAAGTGTTAAAATGTTAAAAATGTACTGGGAAATTATATTAGAAAAATGTATGTCCTTTTCAAAGCAATGTGATACAGACTATATATATACATACACATAAACACTTTCTGTATAAAGTTCCTATTTAAAGCCAAGATGTTAAATGCCAGTGGTAAATTAAAAAAAGAAGAGTATCATGTTTATTTTTCCAAAGAGCTATATTTTCATAGGTCAGATAGATTCAAGAAAGGTACAGTTCAAGAATGTGAGAGAAAGAACTCTCATTCAGGAGTTTTAGTTTTGGATGAATGAACTTTCCATAGTGTTTTAGCACTATCCTAGCACCAGACAATTATTGTAAGTTATCTTTCCTCTTTTCTCATCTCTACTGAAGGAGCTTGCATTCTCTTTAATGGCTTTTCTATTTGCAGATGGCTCACAAATCTGTTTCCAGGTCAGACTGCTCCCCTGGCTACAGACATACAGCCCATTGTAACCAGCTATTTCCACACGTGTATGCGCAGGCACATGTTTGTCCTCTGACCTGTTTCCCCTAAATCACTGAGGTGCTGTGTGACGCAGCCTACTTCACCCATCAGCACCAGAAACTTGATATCCATCTTAGAAACTCCTCCTCCCTATAACACAACCATCAATTGGTGACCAAGTACTTTTGACTCTGCTTGCATACCATTTTAAAAATATTTTCCATCCTTTCTATTACCACTTTCAGTGGGAAATTCCAGGTCCTTATCTCTTACTCAGCCAAACTTTTCCTCTGCAGCTGTTATTAATCTTCTACCATTTGCCTCTCTGGAAATGTATCTTCTACATTGAAGAAAAGATTTTCTTTTTGAGGAAGATTAGCCCTGAGCTAACATCCACCACCAATCCTCCTCTTTTTGCTGAAGAAGACTGGCCCTGAGCTAGCATCCATGCCCATCTTCCTCTACTTTATATGTGGGACCCCTGCATGGCTTGACAAGTGGTGCGTAGGTCTGCACCCAGGATCCCAACTGAAAACCCCAGGCCGCCACAGTGGAACATGTGAATTTAACCTCTGCACCATTTGGCTGACCTTGAATTCGAGAATTTTTGAAAACATAGATATCGATTATATAATCTGCTACTCAAAAATACATCAATGGCACATAAATACCTATAAGGATAGTGTTTTCAGTATGCCCTATAGGTATTCCCTTGATCTACTCTTGCCTGTGTCTACAGTTTCATGTCTTGTCAAATGTCCATCCTATTTTGCTATTCCAAACTATGTAAAGTTCTCCAGTCACTCGAGATTCTGTCAAACCCCGTGATTCTTCTTACCTTTAAAATATTCCTGGTATCCTAACTCCTAACCCAGGCCCCTTCAGCAGAACTTCCTATTTTCTTACCTGCATCTCTCATATATCCCCCACATCCTTTTCCATAACATCCTGTTGTACTGTTATTTGCTGGTATACTTCTCTTGCCCTGCCAGATTGTATACCTTTATGCTAATATGTTGATAAATGAACTCAGGTTCCAGCATCAACTGGTAATAATGATTATAGCAGTCAATACCACTTAAAGAGTACCTACAATGCATCAGGAAATGTTGAGGAACTGTGACTATATTAATTCACGGCTCTGTTACACATAATTTATGAGATAAGAAGAGGTTAACTAAACTAATTAAGCTCTTTTGTTGCATGAGTATCTGTGCCAGAATTTGAACTGAGGCATACCACCTCCAGAACCTGTAACTATGTCTCTTCCTAAGATCTAACTCAATTATTTTTGACTAGATGACTGAAATATCCAAACACTCTTGGTTTTGTGCAAGAGTTGATGGTTTTTATTTTTACTTAAGGTACATTTAGAAAGCAGTGAAGTGTCAGAAGTTCTAGTTATTGTGATGATTTAATATTATTGTGCAGCTTAATTTCTATGAATTCCTTAGAACACTGCTTAGTACATAGTATTACTAAGTAATTAGTAAATGTCTTCTGCAATCGCATCTACCATTTTTTGAGACCTTCCCATAAGCTGGGTACTTTAATAATCACTTTACATAGATTGTATATTTTCATCCTTTTAGCAACTTTGAAAGGTTGACATTATTTTCTCCCGTTCATTAGAGAGGAGACAGAAGATTAGAATTTAAGTAATCATCAAATGTCACGCACATAGTAAGTATTCGAAGCGATATTTGAATACAGGTTTATCAGTCTCTAAAATCCATGGTTCCTGTAGCTCAGATGATCCACTAAGGAAATGCATGTAAAATTCTGACCAAATGGTAATATGGTATATATGATATACATATATATGATATATCTAGGATTCTTATTTAAAATTTCACATCATGTCCTTCGCTATCTCATTCAACTTGGGGACAAATTCTATAATTTTACCTATTGTCTACTGTTTTATATGCTTCAAGGCAAATATTTGTCAAATATGCTAACTATCGTGATATAGTTAATATCATCTTTTCCTTTAAAATAATTAATTTTTCTCTTCTTCATGTGTGAAAATGACTACTAAGGTACATTGAAAGGTTCCACGTAGAAAAAATAACTTGAAAAATATTCAATTTGAGAGAGTGAGACCTGTTTGCATGATTTGATTTTTCTGTTAACTATATTACCTTTGAAATATTATTTTAAAACTCTGAAGAGCTTATTAAATTGAACACATAGAACTCCAGTTTCTATTTCTAAACTTAGATACCCCTCAACTGCTGTCATCACGCTGCTAATTGAATGTTTGTGTGAAGATGATAGCATTCTCAACAGCAAGAGCAAAAACATTGTTCTCAGCTCTTTGAGTTTGGTCTCTTCTTTTTGTGGATGTATCTAAAGCTGGTTATAACTTTGTTTCTCAGTCTCTATTTACTTAATCTTGGCTTTTGGCTTTCCACCTGACAACTTCACTTTGGTGTGTCACCACTTGTCACTCTGCTTTAGTATGTTTTTCCTCAATAACTTCAAACACTGTATCCGTCTCTCTAGAATCATGAATAAGAGAATGTTTTTAAAATATGGTTATAAAGACAAATGAACAGGGCAAATTAACTCTGAAGAATGGGATCCTCTTGATGTATATTCATCATATCAAAAAGCTGATGCCATGCCAGAAAATAACCACAGTGTTAGAGGGAGAGTCAGTCTATAAGAAGCGAAAAGGCTCAAGTGAAAATAATAGGATAGAGAAGTCTAGGAAGATATCAGAGTAGGAAGCAGCAAGAATACTGCTCTCCACCTAGATGACAATATGTCTGATGTAACTATTTTGGAACTCTGGAGACTTTTAACAGCATGCAACTTCCAGGGGAAGGTTTGGACACAAATTGCAGTTCATTTCAGTCAATTTTGTGACTGATCCCTTCAAAACACCCTGGACAGCAAGGCTCAGGTAGTTTACCTGGTTGTCATTGCTTCATACATTTTGCCACGTGTAGTTAGCAGAAAAATTGGGCCTGTCTGTGTGACTCACTGGGAGCGGACAATGAGAAGCTTGCAGCTCATGTACCGCTTCCTTTTGCTGATTTTAATTCATATCCTTTCACTGTATTAAACCATAACCATGACAATAACGGCTTTTTCAAGTCTCATGATTTCAGGTGATTCATTGAACCTACAGGTGATCTGAGGGACTCCTAAGACAGCAGGATTTGCATACTGATGGATTCTTTTTCTCTGTCACTATTAAAGTCACATAAGCTCCCCATTCAGTTTTAAATGCATAATTTATCTTCGCATGATTTCTCTCCTCTCTTTTACTTTCTGCTTTTTTAAGTCCATGTGATTCGTGAATCTAGAAAATTCTGACTGGACTAATGTTTTTCTCTTCTCCTCAATGTAGCAATGTAGGTGAGCTGATTTGGTCCTGCCTCATCACACTGGTAAGTTTTTGTTCTTTGACAAACTTATCCCTTAGGACTACATTTTGTATTTGTGTGTAGATGAAAGGCTTCCCTTAAGCTTGAAGCTTAAACCGCACATCCCAATCAGGCTTTTACTAGAGCTATGTACTGGAAGGTAAAAATTCCCTGGAGAAGGACTAGAAAAGGGGTATTTTGATTCCATTCTACTATTTTCCCTCATATATATAGCTCATTAGCAGCTCCAAGAAGAGCAAGACTAATTTTCAGGGGAATATTTTGTCCCGCATTTCCTAAATACTATATCTTCAAATATTACCAAGCCCCAAGTTCTTTTCTAAATGACAAGGCTTTCAAAAATGCCTTAAGTCTTGCAAAGTGGAAGAATTGTGCTAATTAGTTGTAGCAGATATGTCAAATAGGGAAAGCACTCAGTACTTCCTTTTTAATTTATTGGCCATGAGAACAAGTGAATTGGGTGATCCTGGTCTTCTCTCCTCTTGAGCTAGTGACTGCATGTGTCATTAGACAATTAACCTCTTTGTACTTCAATGTTTCCATCTGCTTGGTAGTATGTCGACCTTGGAGAAATGTTATGACAAATAGTGCTATATTTTAGAAAATTATTCCTCAAAGTTTGAACTTAATTGTTACTCCTTATTCTGATGATAAATTTCCTTAAAAGAAATAGGTAATGAAACCCAGAAGCAACAGGTATTGGTATTTTGTGGGGGCTGTTTCAGTGTTGTTCTCTAGGTCGTTATTTTGAATCACAGGCCCAATGTCACATTTGTAGCAACAAATGTAGTAGTTCATAAGAGGCAGTACCTGCGTGACTGTGCTGATGCCATCCTCTCTCTGGAATGCACTTGTCTCACAGCAATGCACCACATTAATCCAAGTTTTCTTAACAAGAAGAAATTATCTCTCGGATAGCAACTAGACTCGGTGGTGAACACAATGCAGTCTGCACAGAATTTGAAATATAATGATGTACAGCTGAGATTTATATAATGTTATACAACAATCTTATCTCAATAAAAAAAAATTATCTCCAGGAAAGTGAGGTTAATGTCAATCTCAACAACTAAAGATTATTTCCTGTAAACTCTAACTCACAACAGTGCCAATATAAATCTCTTCTAAATTCACAAAACTCAATCAACTCTCTGTCCAAATTTGGAGAATTTATGGTGAGTTCATTATTAGCTCTTTTAGTGCCATTTTGATTAATCTATTCAGCTATTCACCAGGCAATTTTCCTAATTTTCAAATGTATGGTGGACAATTCAAATTTATAGAATGGATTCCGTTGTACTGCTAGGCCTGCTTAACATTCTCTTCTCAAAATCCAACATTTTACCTTAATTAAACCTACCAAAGTAGAAAACGGCATGTCTTAATAAAGAATGATTCCTTCACGCATTCATAGGATGTGAAGATACACACTCAAGCAAAGTAGAAATTTTATAATTATTTAAGTAAATAATATTATCAAATCAGAGAAATCTATTTCCTGTTTTAAACAACTTTATTGAGGTATAATTGATTACAAAAAAACTGGACACATTTAATGTCTACAATTTGATGAGTCTGAAGATATGTATACACCCATGAAGCCATCATGACAATCAATGTAATAAACATGAAAAATTCCAAATGTTTCCTTCTACCCCTTTGTTTTTTCTGTTTTGTTTTTGTGGTAAGAACACTTAACAATTAAATTATTTTATCTATTATGCTTGTTTTAGCTATTTATATTAGACAGATTAATCTCTAGAACTTGAATGACACTTCAACTAAGAAATCAAAACCGTTATATATTGGCAGTCTATTGTGATGATGCCCACCTTGTTGTGGTTTTCATCATTAACATAGCAGTAGTTGTGAGCATTTATTCTGTGCTTAGTATAAGAACTTACTTTCCTAACAACAATGTATGAAGTAGTAACTCTGTTTATTCAGAGTTTACAGATGAGAAAACAGAGACCAAGAGCATAAAACTAGCAAGTGACAGAAATGGGATGCTTAGCTCGAGCCATTTGATTCCAGAGGTAGTTCTCTGAACCACTTCCCCACGCTTTCTTCCTATTTCTTGCCGGATCATATCCTCCTTCCTATTCATTACCAAACGAATGATTGGCTTTCATAAGAATGGTATTAAAAATAGAAATGTTCAATGTATTTTTAGATTAAAACCATGGTCTATTCACTTTTATAAGACATTAATGCTACTATTCAATTTAGTTCATTAGCGTTCATTATTTTTATGCCTAATGAGGAATGAGTATCCATTACTGAGGACCAGCCATGCCTTGGGTCAAAGTTATCTGCAAAGTTATTAGTTATTCTTCTTCCTTGTCCTATTTATAATATTTTCCATTTTCTTCAGTAATACAATAAAATAGAATGGCAACAAATGCTGAAAATTGAATGTTCATTATGTTCTAGACACTGTTGCTTGCATTAATTTATTTAATGCCATTAACAGCTCTGCTGGTAGGTACTATTATTTGCCCCATTTCACAGATGAGAACAATGAAGAACAGACAGGTGAAACAAATTACCAAGGGTCATTCAGCTAACAAAACAAAGAAGAAATGTTTGAATTCAGTATACACGGCAGCAGAGTCGATCTTTTGTAGCTTTCTTAATGTTCATAAAGAAAGATCAAGATTTATAGAAAAGTCAAGGAACTAAAAAAGAAATAATGTGCCAAAAATGAATTTTAAAATATTGTATTTGAAAGAAAAATAGGATAATTATATAATTATCCTACTATATATCCTATTATATATAATTATGTTATATATTATATAATTATATAATAGGATATAATCTTTAAATTTTAAAGAAATACTTCTGATATCTTTGTGAAAATGTTTGATTCACTTAATGCTTTATTTCAAAGTGATTAATTCTTTGGTCTAATAACTTGAAAAAATATTTAATTAAAAGATTTCTTTTCATGAAATAATATATATTTTACATGAATACAACTTTCAAAATACTTTGTTACAGATAATTTATTTTAAAATGCCTAAAATGCATGAAGAATTATCAAAATCTTTAAATTCAAAGCATCTGGGACCTTTTCAAGTGTCTTGAATTATTTCCCAAAAATTTAATTATAACTTCCAGTTAAGCACTGTATTTATGAGCATCAATTTTCCTAGTATTCTTACAATTCTTCAATTTTGTAATGGATATATTAAACTTTTATACTTAAATTTGGGAATAATGGAGCTAATTATCTAAAATTGACAATTGATTTATCAATTATATTCCCTCTGTGTATTTTATTTGATACCAACATGGAACAGAAGGAGAGTCTAAGCAATAAAAATATTTTAAAAGAGTTGGCATATTCTAGTTTAGTACTTACTGTATCTCAGATAATAGGTTATGATTTAAAATTTTGATATCTCATTTGCATGATAAAGCAAGTGAAATATGTTCTTGTTAGTTTCTTCATATTGCAATGATTTTTCCCTCTACGTAGATTTTCTTACAAAGAAATCAGTAATTCTGAATATTCTCTAGCTTCTTTTTAATGACACTGCTGATAGTAAGGAGAAAAAAGGCTAAATACTCATGTTTACAACTAAAGTTGTGTTGATTTGTCATAGAAATTTCTACAAATGTTCCATAGCTATTACATATGATCGCAGGGTTAACTAAGAAAAATATGATTCTTGGTTTTATTCAACTAATAGTATAAATAAGGATCTGATAGATTTGTACTAGTTATGCTATTTCTAAGTTTAAGGACAAGAAGTTGTAATTTCACAGAGCAGGAATTTGTTGAATATTTGTGTGTTAAGGAACCACAAAGAAAAAAATACACATAAAGAGTGATGCAGATCTATTTAAACATGCACTCAGACTCAAATGCACACTTTCATTCATTCCCACACTCATTCAAAAAGTATTTGAGTCCCTAACACGTCCCAGCTCTTGTGGTAGGTGCTAGGAGTTATGGTGAACAAAACCAGCATGTTCTATGTTTCCTTTGAGGAGAGGGTGCAGAAAAAACTTCAGTTAAATGGAAAACTACAAGTCTAACAGCGCTACATAGGTGAACATATACATAGTATTAGTCGCAGTAGTGGTGCTGATTGAAAACTTTCTTGAAAAAGTGACGTTTGAAGCTGAGAAATTTAACTAAGTGAAAATGAAAGAATAGTGCTCCAGCCAGAGTGAACATAATAATATCCCACAGTAAAGGTGTCCTGACATTTTGGAGAAACTGAAAGAAGCCCACACAAAGAAGGCTGGTAAGAAAGACAAGGGAAGGGGTAAAATGAGTGGGCCTTAAAAGGAAGGTTAAAGATTTAGGACTATATTTAAGAAAAATGGTAACCATTGAAAGAATGGGATAATGACAAGATTAGATTTACGTTTTGAAAATTAATTTCAACTATGGAGTGGGAATGAGTTGGAAGAAGGAGGTGTGGATGCTGGTGTCTGTTAATTGATTGCAGTCATCGCAGGCAATGGTGAGAGTCTGATCAAAATGATGGTAGTGGAGAAGGACACAAATGAAAACATTCTAGAATTTTCAAAAAAGGAAATTTGTCAGAACAGGATAATATCTTATAAGGGAAGGAACATATAAGAAGAGTCAAATAGAATCCTCAGTTTTTAGATTGAAGAACTAGATAAATGATGTGCCAAAGATTGGCAGAAGGAACCTCAGAAGACCAGGTAGGATGGATGGGTGGGAAATTATGAGCCATACTATGTTTATTTAGTTGAAAGATGTATGTATGGGAGGAGTTATTAATGTAGTTGGAAGCTGATATATATAGTAATCTCTGGCTGAGTTAAAACCTTAATAAAGTAATGATACATTATTCAACTTCTCCAAATCATACATATTTACTTTGAAGAAATGTGCTACCAATCAGATTAATCAAATCAGCTTTTTAGATGTATTTATCAAATATCTCAATATAATTCTATACATGGCTGTTGTCTCCAATCACTAAAAATAGCAGATGATTTAAGGAAACAGTTATTTATTAATGTATGTTAGGCTTTCTTAGAAGGTGAATGAAGGTATATTGTAACTACTGATAGCGAATTTTTTTAGATGTACTGTTAGAAGCAATAATAAATATGAATTTAAAAAAATTGATACACAGATTTCCCCCTCTATCTGAAAGCTCACTTTATACCACTTAGCTTTTAGAAAAGAACTACATTAGTGCTCATGTTCACTAACTGAAAGAAATCTGGAGAATTTTTCTTTTATGAAAAAAAGCAAAAATAGTGTTCAGCATTTGTTTTGCAGTGAGCCATTGTAGAAGCTAAGCAGTCAAGCATACTGTCATATTTTAAGCCTTCCACATCCTCCCTGGTAGACAAGAAACCTTGACCTTCAACATCAAGTCAGGCAGACACAGGAGAAGGTGTGGACATTAGTAAGCTGCCTGCCCTGATGGATCCAGAAGATGATGAGATGTTAATAGATGAAACCCATCTCTTTCTACGTCCCAGTCTCCTGGACCTCCCACCGCCCCAACCTCCAAGGACTCAGCCTAACACCCCATCATCACCTCCACCACCTCTCCAGTGTGCTCACTGTTTTACTGATTCTGGTTAGTGAAACATCACTGTACATGCATTATTTCTGCTCTATAGGCTGTGAATTTATCATATTGTTCTTGCTTTTACTATGTGTTATGTTAGTGTCATTTTAGGTTTTATGTGTTATTTGGCATCATTTAGCAGGTTAATTTTTGGGTATGAGAATGCTCAAAATTTTTTCCTGTATAAATTAAGGGTAATTCCTTCTTCACTTTATGCTGTTTTGGCTTACAAAAGATTTCATAGGTACACTATACTTTCAGACAACAAGGGAAACCTGGAAATATTTTAGATCCTAAAAGTAGGAAAAATATCTTCCTAATTGTTTATAAAATTTTTATCAAATTTGCAAAGCTGATTATATAGTAAGTCCCTTGGAAACATCAGTGAAGACTGATATATTTTGTGGAAGGTAATTTTCCCTTTTGGTGCAAAGTGAGTTTGTGATTAGAAGTGGCTCTTGAATTTTCCTAATAAATTAGGCCTACATAAACTATACTTTCTTTTCCGTAGCACTATTTGATATATGAGTGCAATGGTAAAGAGGTGTGGGCACATTATGTTCTGTTGTCGTTTTATTGCAGCTTCAAAGAAATTTTCTTTGAAAATTTACTATATTTTCTGACCTGTAGGTCATAAACTTCTGTTCATCATGCTGGTGTCTATTTGTTTGATTTGAGTATCTCAAACAATATTTTACCCCAGAGAATCATCCCTCTTTGCTCTTTTGCCATTCTTAATCTCCCCTTTTCTGGCCTCTTCCGCTTCCATAAGCTCACCCTAAGCCTACCAAGACTTCCTCAGCCTCTCCCATTTTCTTGTGTTTCTCACTCATCCCCATCCTTCCCAACTGGAACAGATTTATCATTTACCAGTTTAAAGGGTGTAGGTTGGTTGACTAAGGTTAAAGAAAGGGAGCAGTGAAATCCAGGAAGGGCACTCCTTCAGTAGATTTTTGATATACATTTATTTCAATCCTGTAAAAAATCTGAAGTAGAAATCACTTATATTCTGACATGGATACCAACAAATCAATTATTCAATTTTTGCAGAAAGTGCTTACTGAACAGGTTTTTTTCTAGGCTCAGAGAGCCTTATGCTACACTAAATTTTTGTAAAACTTTCTTCTATATATTTATAATTCTCAAGAGGGGAGAAATAATAAATAAGTCAAAGCTTCTATTTCAAGTATTCTTGGTATAGTTCAAAGGCTTTCTGAGCAGATGGAATATGAACATAAAGAGATTGAACTTGATACCAATAACTTCTTCATTGTAACTGCCACCTATGTAATGGAATGTAAGAAAATAGAGCATAGAAATGATTTCTTTGAAACAAAAACTGAAGTTGATGTCAAAAATATTGCAATTGCTGCAAAAAAAAATTAAAAAGCAATTCTTCAAAAAGTATCAACGAGAGAAGAGCTTATTTAAGATAGCGTCAGATAAAAATATTTGGGGTAGCTCACAATTATCTCCTCATAAGTCTTAAGAATAACATTGACTCAAACAAAGACTTTCAGCACAAAACAAGAGAGAAAACACTTGGAAATCGTGTATCCGATAAGGGAATTTTATCTAGAATATCTAAAAAACTTACAACCCGATAATAAAAGGGTAAATATCCAAATTAAAAAATAGGCAAAGGATTTGAACAGACACTTGTTGAAAGGAGATACAAAATAGCAAAGAAGAACATAAAATGATGTTCAATGTAATTAGTCATCAGGGAATTATAAATTAAAATCACAATAAAATACCATTTTAAAACCACTAGGATGGCTATAACTAAAAAGGCAGACAATCACAAGTGTTAAGCATGTGGAGAAATTGGAGCCCTCATACATTGCTGGAATATAATATGCTGCAGTCACTTTGGTAAACACTTAAATTGTTAAAGATAGGTTTGCCATATAGCCCAGCAATTTTATTCTTAAGTATAGCTGAAGAGAATTGAAAAGGATATGTCCATGCCAAAAATTGTCTATGAATATTCATAGCAGCATTATTCATTATACCCCAAAGTGGAAACCACTCACGTCCATCAATTGATAGATGGATTAGAATATGTGATATATTCATACAATGGAATATTATTTGAAAATAAGAAAGAATGGAATACCGATACATGCCATGACACAGAAATACCTTGAAAACACCGTGCTAAGTGAAAGTAGCCAGTTACATACATATCGTATGATTGTATTTATATAAAATATTCATAATAGGCAAATCTCTGAGACAGAATATAGATTAATAGTTGCCATGGGCTAGAGGAGGAGAAAAGGCAGTGAGTGCCAATGGGCACAGCGTTTCTTTTTAGGATAATGAACATGTTCTAAAACCACTGAATTGTAATCTTAAGTGGGTGGATTCTATGAAATGTAAGTTACATCACAGTGAAGGTTTTAATGAAGAACAAAGCAAAAGAAGAAAGCTTTCATAGACTTTGAAAAATGTTTTTCTCCAAAATTCATTCCTCACGTGATGATAAAACAAATGCTCTCATTTTTAACAATCATATCTAAAGAAAGATAATTAAATTTTATTTTAGCATAGTATTAATTCTTTTATCAGGTGATATGTTTAACTTTATTAATTCAGTTAGAAAGTAAATATATGGCTAAGGTAATTTTAAATAATGGGTTACACTTTATGTTTTGTGTTATAAGTGTTTGTACTTTAAATGTGTTATGTATTTTCACTGAATTTTAGATTTTGAAATCTGAATATTTTGATCTAATTTGAATATGCTAATGTTTTCATTTTGCTCCAATATTGCAATTACTATTTACATAATATGTTGAATTTTGAGACAGTTATTTTAAAAGTATATTTGAGACATAAATTTATGATAAAATACATAATTTTCTGGCACAAAATTATTCTTATGAAGGATATAAATTATGAAACATGTCATCATTTTCCCCTAAGTACATAGCTTCATCCTATACTCCTTACTATGGCTTTTCAGGAATTAGATTTGATATGAAAACATTTTTACATGCTGAGGTGTATGGGGAAGGCATTCTGGTTTAAACTTGGTTTGGCCTCAATTTTATTTGAAGCAAAGAAGCCTGACTTATGGCCTGTCAAACAGCCATTATACATCTGCTTTATCATTATCCTAAAGTAAAACATGTACTCTTTGAAGATAAGAATTAATGTCTCCCTTCTTGTGACACCAGATAAGTCTCCTTTTCCATGACACCAGGATCATGTTGACCCACTGTGTATATGCTAATCTGTAATAAACATCTCCTTGAACCCTTGAAAGGATATACCCCTATCATGCTTCATGTATGTATCTCTGTTTGGAAACGGTATATAACTGTGCTGAAAACCACTCTTCTGGAGAACAATTTCTTGCTTTGTGAAGGCTGTGACTCCTGGGCATTAGTCCTCAGTTTGGTGGAATAACATTCTCTTATTTTCTCTACTATAGAATGAGTATTGATTATCTGTGTTGACAGATTATAAGGCTATTCTCCCTATAGATAGTGAATTGATTTTACCTAATTTAACTACTCTTTCCAAGTAACTGATTCTTTGATATCTGATACTAGACTACCCAACAGATCACATCTTCTCTCAGTCTTCCTCTCTCAATCAATTCTTCTAAAGCAGTGTCATTGAGTACCGTAAATCTGGAACTCACTCTATTATCTCTAAAGCCTGTGTGTGTTTATAGTATCTATTCTGCTTACTTTGAACTACCATGTTTAAAACTATCTTGTTATTTTATTATCCCTATTTGTTCAGCTTTCAAATAATTGACCTCTTGTTTTACACCAGTGTTGACATTCTTAAATTTTTACCTTCTGAATTTCCCTGGACTCTTGGAATCCTTCAACTCAAAAAATTGATTTTAAGAGTTTGAAAATAATATAAACATGATTTCATGGAAGGGAATCCTGAGAATGAGAGACCTTGAGGGTGGAGAAACTATCAAAAGCTAATTATCATTGACATAAATGATGAAAGAGGAGAAGTTCAGAAAAATCACTAAGTGAATGTTGCTTACACATTATTAATATTTTAATAGATATTAAAGCAAGAAGGGGAAATAATAAGTCTATCTTCAAGGAGAGTAGTAAAGACTGACATGCTAGTGCTCCAAATGACTGAGTCTTGCAAAGACAAATAATCAAAAACCAGACTGAGATAACACAAGGATGAGACTATCAAATCACAATTACAAGCATCAGTGCTCTTATCCAGTGTCAAGCTTTACAAATAATTTTGAGGATATAAAAGCATTGTTTTTTAACTTTCCTGGAAGTCAACTGTATATTTACACAACATGGGACACCTTTTACCTTGCAGAGGGGCAAGTAAGATCAGTGATGTTCAGGAAGTTATTACATCTATGCTGTTCCCAATGTGTCACTTTCAGGTGGTTGGAAGAACAGAGGCCATTTAATACTAAAGACAGAAATTTCCTCACTGGGAACCCAGGTGATAAAGGGATCACATTTTGCACTTCAGAAGTGTCTTCTAATTCTTGCAGCCACCCTGTAGTCAATAGCATGACTCTGGAGCCAGACTGTAGGCTTTAAATATCAGATCTAGTGCTCTCAAGTGGTGAGGTCCTGGGCAAGTGAGAACTTCGAGTCCTAGTCTCCTCATGACAAAACAAGGATGGCCATACTACAGGGCTCACAGGGTTTGGTTGCCTTGTCCGAGGTGGATACCATAAACCTGGTACCCGCTCATGTAAAAGGTGTGGTAGATCACACCCTTCGTTCTAGAACCACTTCCTTTTCCTGTGCACTCTGATGACGTCTCATGAAGACGCTGTTCGGTCTTTATCTCTGTCCACTTTCTTCAGCAGCCCTTGAATGCCAGAGCTTCTCTTGTCAATGTTTGTGGTGGAGAGCTTCCTTGTGCCCGAGGCCAGCAGAGACAGACCAAGAGTGAAGAGATGGAACAAGATTTTATAAAAAGTCCCTGATGTTCATAATTTGTAGAGATATTTAAAGATAACCAATACTTAATTTTAAAGTACCTTTCTCCTGAATCACTCACATGACATCCCAGACTTGGAGGACAATGTTTACGTTAGATTGAGAAATCATGGAGGACAAGAAAGTGTCTAGAGGGCAAAGTTAGGCAAATATTTACATTTTCAAACAAAGGAATGAAATTCTTTAGAATATAGTCTAGAGAAAGAAGAATGGAAGAAAAACAAATACTTTTAAGAATTTACTGAGTGCCAGGCACTGTGCTACTTGCAAGTTGCTTAAAGCAATTTGAAAGTGATTATGTGGCCATACAATTTAATTGTTTTAGGGGCAAACTTTTAAATTTGCCTTGAAAATTAAAGAAAATGATGCAGGCATTTGATATTTATCAGTTTCAGAAAAAATAAAATCGTTTATTATCCATTTGTGGACAAGACATAGACTCAGGCAAATTACTAGTGTGAATAAGCAAATAGGTAACAAATCTAAGAGCTCTACCTAATCACCAATATCTTTAAAAGAGTATTTTTGGTTTTGATGCAGGGCTCCATTATTTTCTATGTACTAATCATCCCCTTGGTTGTGAAACACAAGAAACTTCAATATGTGATGGGTATTCAGGATAACAGAAAATTAAGATCCAAGAATTTGAAATATTACAGCTTGAGCAGTAGTCTTAAAAAATTGCAGTATTTAGGAGTAAATATAAGATCATGGGCATGATTTCAAAAATTCAACTGAACAAACATAGGAGAGCATAAGGGATCAGTACCAAGTCTGGAAAAAACCCTTATGAACAATAGGCTACAGCTAAGCATGATATGCAATAGCTTGAAAATGTGGATGCCAAAATTAGCCAATGCTGCATCGTCTGGTTTTGGCAGCTATGCGGTATGTAGGAAAGATGGTGTGAGCTCTACGTTACTTTGTGCTGATCTCATCACTGCTAAGGAATTATATTCAGTTCAAAAGACAATATTTTAAAAATGAGACTTTGCTTTTAAATCACATCATGCTAAAAGTCACTAATTTCTCCTTTCCCATTATCACATAAATATCTCTGGAGACATAAGAAAAGGCAAAATACAAAGGGTCTCTGTCAAACTTTAGGATTACTCCAGTTAAATTTTACTTACTAAAGGATAGAAAAAATTAAAAATATATTAAAAAATTCCAATTCACTCTTTGAAATAAATTAGTGCCAATTTCCAAGAAGTAGTGAATGTACTTGGCTTTTCTTCACTGTTTGGCTGAAACATGTAGCATTTTCTTCTGCCAGGGAATGAATTTTAACTCATTAGCCAACTGGTTAACTACCTCATTCCAGTCCAGAAAGGGTTTTTCAGCCTTGCTTTCCCTCATCATGATTTGAGTAGAAACAATGCAAAGTGTAGAAGTGAATGGTTGAGGAGTACTAACATCTATGAGAGGAAAAATAATGCAGGGTTTAGGAAGAAATACTGCAATACAAAGATACTGGGGAAGATTTCAGATAACTTTAGTGTCATGTCCATTATACAATGTAAAAATATATGGTCTTTATGCAATCACACCAGGAAACTAAAGAAAAAGAAATGAGATAGAAGAGATCTGAAACCAGCATTTAGATGTCGGGTAATCACATCTAAATCAGACCGGTGTGTCATAGTCCACATCCACAGAAGTTTCAGATAGAGTAAAATTTAAATGTAAAAAAGAAATTCTATACTTTAATATAGATTATTTCAAATGTAAACTTGGAATAAGGAAAACATTTCTAAGTGCAATGATGTAAGAGAAAGATTGATATTGTCAAATAAATAGACTTTTCCTCGTCAATTGAAATGATAGAATAAACTAAAAAATAACCTATGAAGATACTGGGAACATTTATAGCAATAACAATTGAATATTCTTAATTTATCCACAGATCTTATCAATGAAAGTACATGCACAGATTATTTGCATAAATTTGACGGTCGATTAGGATTTGAAGAGACTCTACAGTTGAGGCTTCAAAGCTTCACTCCTCGGACTCTTGTCCAGTTTCTACCACTGGGCCTCATAGTGTTTCCCTCTTTCGTTTTATATCTTCTACTTTACTTGGCCACTGAAATAAATCAAATATGGATGGTACCCTTTTGTGTGTACTCACTGTCTATATATGTTTTGTCATTAGAATACTCTCTGGCTTTTCAACTAAGTGCAATTCCTCCTCTGCGAGGTATTTTCTTCTATTTGCATATGGAATAATAAAACAAGAGAGAGCCATTCAAATTATTAGATGTTAACCTATCTTCGCAATTTGTGTAAACATATTTAAAATTCATTATTCAGGCTCAAAATATATTACCATTTTTCATTTTATTTTCGCATACTTTTCCAGTTTTGTTTCCTTTCTCTGTTACTTTTTCTTATTCCTGCACTACAGTACTTTTCAACACGGAAGCAGGGGATTCAAAGATAGCACTTTGATGATGCCATCTGACACTATTGTTTTGAAGGGTGACATGTTAATGTGGCTTTTTTCAATTTAGTCACAGTAATTATATGCTGTGAGGACTAAAGTGGTGCGCTGTTTCGATACGGTGTGAGATTGAGCTAGAATGAGGATACTGCTTCTCATGTTACTTGCACATAAGAATGATTGAATGCAAATGTGTTTTATGGTGCTTAATGATGTTGCCTTATAAAACTGTTAAAGTGTCTTCTTAAAAATAGCCCTACCTCAAATTTATGATTTTAAAACAAGCACATCTCAATTACTCTGTGAAAGTTTCAGTGTCAAAACCCATTCTGTTCAGACACATAAGAAATCATCATACCTCATAGGTTCTCCTGGACTTTCTGACTACGTATGTGCAGAGGGCTGGTTTGGCTCTCTCAATCTCCGTTCAGCCTTCCCTCTACTTGAAGAATGAGGAAAGCTAAAAGTACATACTTTCTGTCCCTCCTTGTTGCCGGGGTCCTGGCGGTGAACGCGGTTGTATCTTTCAGGCACTTTCATAAAATTCAGAAGTTTATCTTAGATAAACTAGCAGATTCAGGCAGAATAGAGTGTCAGCAGTTGCTGGACTACTTGTCTCCCATTTTGTGGCTGCGATATTGTGTGGTTGCTTAATGATGATGGCCGCAGCAGTAGCCTTTCCCTAAATGTGGACTTCAGCTGCAGCGGTGTGACTCAGACGAAAAAAGGCTATGATGGCTCCTTAACTGTCACTCCTCTAGCCCTTCAATTATTTTGAAGCAAATGATTTATATTATTATTAGTAGTAGTAGTATTGTTGTTGCTGTAAAGTACTAGCAGTGGTTTCTGTTTTTCAAATGCCCTTGATTAAACAAATCTTTTTTTTCCTCTCTTTTTTTGTTTCTTTTTGAGGAAGATTAGCACTGAGCTAACTACTGCCAGTCCTCCTCTTTTTTGCTGAGGAAGACTGGCCCTGAGCTAACATCCATGCCTATCTTCTTCTACTTTATATGTGGGATGCCTACCACAGCACGGCTTTTGCCAAGCAGTGCCATGTCTGCATCCAGGATCTGAAATGTCGAAACCCGGGCTGCTGAGAAGCAGAACGTGCACACTTAACTGCTGTGCCACTGGGCCAGCCCCAATTAAACAAATCTTAAAGGTTTTTTTTGAGATTGTGAGATGTTTTGTGTCTGAGGAAAGTTTGTACACATAAAAGACTATTTAGAGTCACTTGGGTTTTATTTACCACTTCACTGAAAACATAACTTTCAAAGGCCTTCTATTCTTTAACTCTTGCTTGCCTATTTGTAAATATATAAATTTTACATAAAATGAAAAAAAATCACCAGTGGAGTAAATTTTAGTGTTTGATCATCTCAAATTTAATAGAATGCTCTTAAAGAATCAGCTATTTAGTTGCATTTATATACTTAATGCTTTCAATTTTATTTTCAATAACTTGAAGAGCTTGACAAGGCATTTTAACAAACAAAACAAAGTAAATCTTCCAAATACTTAAAAATCTCTCAGAAATAATACATTAATGTGAGTATATTGATTAAAAAATAGTAATATTAGCCAACATTACATGGTCATAAGTTTCATACACACTCTAAATAGCAAGCATACAGAGACTGCTTCTAAACAACTCTCAGAGGTGTCCATGTAATAAACTGGGTTAACTTCTTCACCTCTCTATTTAACTCTAAGTTAAGACACAACTTATCTCTATGAGTTTAAGTTTACTTGGTCAATGATTTATGGTTGTATTGTTAGTTATTGAGATTTTGGACAGGGTGGTCTTCTATCCATCTGAGGGCTATAATCTTCACAGTAGATTCTAGATGCTAGAAATATGCCCCTTGTTCCTTCCTTCTTTCTTTCCTTCCTTCCTTTCTTTCTTTCTTCTCTAGCTATTAGTTGATTCCAAGTCTGCATCCTTCAGATGGATCAGTTTCACAGCCCATGTCTTATGCGTTTAAATTACACCCTTATGTGATTCTTTCTTTAACTACTTGACTGGCGCCTACGTATATTTAGCCTTCTAAAGATATCTCATGGTTCAAAGAGGGTTTCATTACCTTTTCCTTTCCCAGACCTCTTCCCTTCCTTAATATCTTTTAATAGAGGTAGTTGTCCAAACGTTAAACAATGAGATAGCCACCCCACAGGCCTGCCAGTGAGTCTGCCAACTGCTTCATCTCTCCCTGGTTGCCCAGAGATAAAACCCTACAGAGGGACTTCCTACAAAGGGCACACAGGGTGACTGGAGAAGCAGAGGAGGTATAAGAAACTAAGGAAGGGGCTAGCCTGGTCGCGCAGCGGTTAAGTTCACATGTTCTGTTTCAGAGGCCCAGGGTTTGCTGGTTTGGATCCTGGGTGCAAACCTATGCACTGCTTATTGAGCATGCTGTGGCAGGCATCCCACATATAAAGTAGAGGAAGATGGGCACAGATGTCAGCTCAGGGCCAGTCTTCCTAGGCAAAAACAGGAGGATTGGAGGCAGATGTTAGCTCAGGGCTAATCTTCCTCAAAAAAAAAATGCAAAAAACAAACAAAAAAGAAACAAAGGGACCAGTTTGATGCTGAATATGGTGATTCCCAGCATTGGTGCCTAATTTTGGAAAAAAAAAGGGGAAACGATATTAAATACATCAAATATTTTTCAGGTTTCATATACTTAATGAATAGTTAAAAATATTTCTTCAAAGTTGGATAACCTTCTTTGCCAATTGATTATGCATTTTCTCATCTACTTATCAGAGCTTTTCTTTCTTATTTTAGAATACCTAGCCTCCATTTCTTTTTCTCTAGGCAATCTGAAAAATTTATTTGAGTAAGGCCTGGATATTATTGACAACCCTTCAGTGCTCAGCTCATGAGATGGGCTTCATCTCTTGGAATGTTAAAATTTTCTAAGAATAAAATAATAAATTCAAATTGTGGATACAAAGCAATATTGGCTTACCTGCCCCTCCCATGTCCCCTGATATTTTCACCAAAAAAATTATGAATGTAGATTAGGTGATGGAAGTATATTTAAACTAGGACTAGCTTTAAAAATATGAGAGTAGGAGAAAAAGTTTTTGACTTATCACATTTTGTCCATACTCCTCATTTTTAGTTAGGCTACAGATGGAGTACAGCCTATTTTCATAATGCCTGCAGGCCTCATGACATCAATCACAACTTCTAAGAATGTGTGAACCATTCTGGTCCTAAACTTGGTTAAAGTCTCCATAGGACATGACGACTACTAAATGAGAGTAAGGAAGAGGGTTGCCCAAGTAACTGTTAGTGGAAGCATCCAGGCTAAAATACATATGAATGCTCTGCATTCCTAAAGTCATATCTTTAATCCATCATTTTCAAGCAAGCCATTAAGAGCTGTAAAAATATTGCAACTTCCCCAGCAACCTAAAGAATCTACTTATGTGAGAGAAGCAGAATTAAATAAGCATAAATTCTCATATGTGCACTTTTATACAAATATTCCACTGAAATCCTAAATGCAGAAACAAACTGTGTTAGTCTGGGTTCTCCAGAGAAACAGAACCAATAGGATATATATACTTCTCAGCATTTCTATCTTTGCGGTCCCACAATCTGCCGTTAGCAAGCTGAAGACCCGGGACAGACAATGATATAGTTTCAATCCAAGTCCAAAGGCTTGAGACCCAGGAGAGATGATAGTGTAAGTTCCAGTCCTATTCTGATTCCAAAGGCAGGAGAAGACCTATGTCCAAGCTTGAATACAGTCAGGCAGAGAGAGCAAATATTCCCTGACTTAGCCTTGGATGCGCCCGCGGACACACACTGGGGAGGGCAATCTGCTTGATTCAATCTGCTGGTACAAACATTAATCTCATCCAGAAACACCCTCATAGACACATCCAGAATCATGTTTAACCAAATATCTGGGCACACTGTGATCCATTCAAGGGACAAACAAAACTAACCATCGCAAGTCCTAATGATACCTCCAGCAGTCGGTTAAGCATTGTACCATCAATTTATTACTGTCCATTTCACAGATCATAATACTATTAATGTAAAATCTACTCTTTTATGATTCTCTTCCTTTATTAATGGGTAATTTTTCCCTTCTACATTCAGATTCTTATAGTTAGAAAATTAAGCGAAAGGGGAAAATCTGACCAGCTTCTTCCCATCGTGGCTTAGCTACTTTCTCCCATGACTACTCCCACCTTGAAGGTTAAGTGATCTCCAGAGAGAAAATCCCTTTCATTGCACTCAAATAGACTTCCACTTGCATTTGTGCTCTGTTTGTATGGCCCCTTGTGTCTAAAACAGGTGAAATAAGCCTGGGGTTTCCATGAATGTATCATCTTTGAAGTTCCAAAGAGATGTGCCCTGGTCATGGCTGTCAAACAGGCAAGGTTTATTTTGGAAGCACTGGCTACATCATCTCTCAGAATAGAGCCATGGGGACAGTATACAGGTTTTGAAGCCAAAAGACTTGGCTTCAAATAACAGCTCTTTCAATCTTTAGCTTGCTCAAGTAACGTAACCTCTCTGAACTGTATTTTTTCCTTCTATAAAACTCTTGCAGCGTTATTGTGAGATTAAATGAGACTATGTGTGTGAAATGCCAAGTTGTTCCAGCCTGATTCTCAAACAGAGTCCGGCTGAACGCTGATGAAATATGGTATTTAGAGAGAACAATGTTGAAATTACTAAAGTAAAAAGATTTGTAATCCACTCCCTCTCCTCTTTCTTTTCTTGCTTTGCAGGATTATTCTCTCTAATAATTCTCCTCCCTTAATTTTCAAATGTGAGATTTTTTGAGACTGTGTTCTGGAAGTCAGAAATGACTACACACCTCCATGATGGTACAGAGTAAACCAGTTTTATGTCAAGGGTGGAAAAGTATTTTGAATGAAACACTGGAAACACAAATCTCAAAGTACTCCTGTCTGTCATCTAATTTATAGCAAAACATTTATTTTTATAATGTTAGGAGAGAGCCATACCAGGAAGGTATTGCAGAAACATGCAATTCATAATGCACAACTTTGTTGTTATCACAGTATCTTGTTAGAAACATAGAATCTCAGACCTCACCCCAGATTTCTGAATCCGAATGTGTGTTTTAATAGTATCCCCCAGGTGATCAATATTCACATTATGTAAAAGCTTCTTTCTCTGAGAGTACTTAAGTTGTGGCATTACCAACCTCTGTAGTATCTGACATTGTGAATTCAACAGAATACGTGGTGATTCTTTATCAGCAGCCCCCTTATTGCTACTTAAACACAGGGTCTTCTGAGGTGGTCACAACAATAATGTAGTATGGAAGGGAATTCCAGGTCAATGACACCCCTCAGATCAGGTGACTTCTTTGGTCTCTCTGTTGACCTTTTTCTCTTTCCAATCTACTGTAATTTTGTTTCAAATATACTGAAATGTTCTCAGTGTTCTTGCTTTCTTCTTTTTCTAATGATGGATCTCTTACGACAAGCTTGTAACAGGTAAATTTAAGTTATTAGTTATTCTCATTTAATTGCTATAATTATTAGTGGGATGACATAATTCTTTCTTAAAATAATATTACGATCAGTAAGCAGATCTGGGAAATGTTCAAAAATTAAACATATACCGGTATACCTAGAAAGACATCACATAGATCCAGTCAATTGCATGTAATATACAAAATCACTTTATGCTTTGCTCCCAAAGGATGTGGTCATTAAGCTAAATTTGAGTTTGATGATCAAGAACAACAATTATTCCAGATATTTTATTTTAAACCTCGTTCTCTTAGCTCTGCTTCTAGAATGAATTTCCGCTGAAACCAATTTTCTGAGTAGTGAGCATAGGTCAAATGGAGCTCTCCAGAATGAATTCTGACTACTGTGCAGAATTGCAGTGGTTTCAGGATGTGGTGTCTCCTTTTTTTCTCTAGCTATCTTTTTAAAGTAATTGAGGAATGGCAAAAAGTAAATGAAAATAGTAGCTAGGAAATTGGACTAGAGCATAGTTTAAGAAATAAATAAGGATGACTAAAATACTTTTAATAATATATATAACTTCTGATACTCTTATTAGTTTAATTGGGTTCTTTTGTGATTTTCTAAAGGATTATCTCATGTATCAATTTTCATTTATATTGTATAAGATATATTCAGCTGCATTTAAATTTATCTAGCAAAATAGGGACAATAAAGGATAAGTTAATCTATAAACCTGTGCATATATTTTAACGTGAATGGTTTTTTTATTGATACATCCTTTGGAAAATTACCAAAGTATAAGCATTTTTTTCTTTCCTACTAGCTAAATGCTTATATTGAAACATATTCTGTTTTATCTCATACATACATCACATTTGAAATCTAACAAGAGAAGCTGAAAGGTCACTTATTAGAGGTATACGTGACACATTAATTAGATCAGTGTGTTAGTCTGCAGAGAAGCTTTCAAATTTAGAAATTTCAAGCAACTTCCAAGCAGGACTTGGTTATTTTAGATGTTATTTCAGCCTGTTATATCTAAGGTTAATCAGAAGTGAGTTATCAGAACTACGTATATTAGTGAACAGCTTAGTAGCAAGAGCAATCAAAATCAAGTTATTTAAAGCCATTTTTTTCCTTTCAAGGAAATAACTTTAATCATGTAAAATTCTACTGAAGAACAAAGTTACAAGTCCAAATTCTACTTAAAAGCGAATCTGATAATGACTCTTAATTGTATATCCTATTATCCATGTAGTTGCATGTTTGCATAGAGAAATACATAGCTAGGTTTGTGAGTTTTAAACAATTTACACAAATGATATCACACCGTTTGCATTATTTTGTATTTTATCATTATTATATAATTAATTCCTACCCACCCACTGCCCCAACACACACGTGAACCTGAACGGTTTAAGTGGACATTTCACAATGAAAATAAGTTTAAAACTGGCTAACATGTTAAGTCTAAATCCTTCCTTTCTACTTATATCACAAATAATTTAAAAAAAATTATATTTTAGTTCAAAGCAATAGAAAATAACATAATTAATAATTTAAAAGTCAATTAAAGAGATATTTGATTTTTTAATATAGCACGTTACTTTTCATTTTATGCTGTCAGACAAATTTTTATTAACAGGTTATTTGAACGACCATTGTTTGCCCACAGGATAATATTTAAATGCGAAGTAGTGTTATTCTTGATTCATATTTTCCTTCAGTGGGTAACACTGTTCATGGTAATTACATTGCTGTTTATTCTATACACACACATGTCTCTCTTCCCCCTTAGGACTTAGGCCATAATTTATAGGATTTAATTTTATTTTATTTTACTCTTATGGCACCCAGCAGTTATTCTTTGGAATATTTTTATAGATTAATAAAACCATTCTTCATCAAGCTACCGTCTGCTAGCTTGTCAATTTCGTCTTATCTATACACAGTGAAGAACTACACGACTTAGAAAGGCTTCTCCCTGGTAGGGTCAATTTTGGCACAGATTTTTCATGCTTTTTCTTCTCCTTTTTTTCATCATTGTCTATGAAAGTAAGTAATAATATTCTCTCTCAGGGACTTGAAAGAAACACCCTCACCTGCCAGCACAGACACATGCCACCACAAAACTTCCCCCTTCCTTGACATCGTCTAGAACTGTTGAAATTTCTCTACAGTTTTTTATATAGATCTTCAATATAGGTCAATTCTATCTGGTCTCAAGTTTCATTAGGAAAATTTGGTTGCCCTTCCACTAACCTAGAAAATCTACATTATACAAATTTTTGACTTAATATGCTAAACACTTCTGTTAACAAATGTTTTATTTGACCATCAAATACTTTTAGATTTAAATGTGTGAGTATCAACAAATGAGTTTACCATAGTTTATCAGGTTTTTTGTACAAATCAGCCTTCTGGAATAATCATTAGCAAATTACAAAAATAAACATATTTGCCTAAAACAAAATTTTGTGTAGTTGTATTTTGGAGTTGGTGGTGTTGTTGATTTAATATTGTCTTTGTTTTTGCTTTATGCTTTTCTTTTCTTTTCTTTTCATGTCTTGTTCAAAGAAAAATCTGCATTCTTTGTCTTTTAGCATAACTACATTTTCTATGTAAAATATATTTTGAAAAAGAAACATCAATTCTCTACATCAAGGCAAAAGAGCAAACATTATCCAATTTAAATAGAAAAAAGCGAAGCAGACCATGAGGAAAATACACATATATGATGCTACTTTTATAAACTAAATTATATTTATGCACTAATATTTTAGCCTATTCATGAAATTCATAATTATGTTGTTTAGGATATTTTTTAAAGTAACTTTAGCTTTAAGTTTTAAAATAGAGATAAGCATAGTGCATTCTCATCATTTAAAATTTAAATAACATAAAATTCATTAAAACGTTAAATTGCATTATGTATCTGTTTTCTAATATATCTTAGGTGGCATTCTGGCAGAATACTTTTAGATCATAACTACTGTTTATATAGAAATGAAGTCAATCAAAGAGTTTATTATATCTTATTAAAACTGTGAAATTATCTTTATGTATTTAGGTGCTGAAAAATAAGTAATACTTAAAACCTGAAATACTCCTTATTTGTCAGAAGATGCCTACAATTCAGTCGCAAAGCAATAAATAGCTATAGTTTATAATATAAAGTGTTACTGAATGTCTATGAGACTCAAAAACAGGGGTGAATTTTCTGAAATAATTTGGCAATGCAATTGAAATTAAAACAAGGCTATTGTTTTTTAAAATTGATCTTTTGAATTAATGGTCATCAAACATGATCTCTTACCTTTTTAATGTAAAGAAAATAGTTGGGATAACATCTGTACTACTACATTTTTTACTGCAACAGACTATACTCTTTATAAAGACAGTCTTTTCAAACGATTCCTATTTATACACCTTCATATATGCACGATTAACCTTCTCTTACTTTTACATTGAGATATCTTTTGTATATTCTTAAGTATTTTTCCAGGCATATCACAAACATATGCTTATAAGATATTGTATGTGTGAGTATGCATTCTAAGAAAGTGGTGTAGTGTTTTGTGGCAATGTTATTGTCACAATTATGTTCATTGCCAGTGGGGGACAACAGCAGATCACCCAGGATAAGCAGTAAGTCACACCAAGGAGAGCAACTTTCAAACTGCCAGCAAGTACCAAAGAACCAGAGGGTCCAAAAAAATGAGTCTTGCTCCTCTGGAGGTCATATTTAATATTAAATTGAGGGACTTTGATTTAGAGATAGATCACGAGCTGAGCAGAGAGCTAAGGGTCAAGGAGTTTACTCCTCCTTTCTCATTTTCTATTTCCTGTTGAGAGACAGTGTGCTTCTACAGTTATTATAATAGGTATTATGTAATCATGAGTTTAGGATTAAAACCAACTTGGCTCTAACACACGACTCTCTAATTATTAACTGTGTGATGATACTGCTCCGATTTTTATTTTTATTATCACAAAAGTAGCACACTTGTCATGTGCTGCAGCTCAGATGGTGCATGTGAAATCACCTAGTAGAGAACCCATTGAGTTCATTACTTTTGCAACATTTTCCTAAATTAATACTTTATTGAGGATAGCAAACATGAATTGGAATTTGTATCACAGAATAGTTCAGAAGTTTGATATTTTTCTATATATCCTCTTTAACTCCATAATATATCTGATTGAGTAAATATTAAAGTGAAGTTCTAATTTTTCTCCTTAGAGTAAGATTGTTTCTTCTAGCATATGTGTGTATACATAAAAAATGTTTACGAATATCCAAAAGATGTCCCAATGTAGAACTAAGAGGAGGTTAACCGTGGATATATGAAGGTGTATAAACAGGAATTGTTTGAAAAGATTGTCGTTATAAAGAGTAGAATCTGTTGCATTACAAGTGAAATATGTTTTTTCTGACTTCAGGTATAAGTACACAGCAATATGAGACGACGCCCGTACAGTTGTTGTGGAAGTACTAAATATCATAAGGATGTTCCATATCAACCTTCTGGAAAATTCTACTTCCCTTTGTCCCAACAAACTAGTCCTTCAAATTTTGCTTTCACTCACTAATTACAGTCATCCATTCTTGAGTTGCTTCTCTCTCAGCAATGGCCATATAAAAGTCTTTGGGTCAAGGAGAACTATGTCTTCTATTAATGTCTTCCCAGGCCTTAGAGTCTCATCTGTTCTGATTTTTTGTCTTTAGTTTTACTTAGACTTTGTCACCTTGATCATATGCCTTGTCAGCCTGCCCCTGCTATTAATGTCTAGCTAATTCTTTTTTTTTATTTTCAACTATCAGTAGAGTACATACTTTTGTCATATGTGCATGACATACAAGTCAAACTGGTCTGATGAATCTAAAATGAAATTAAAGTCTACTCTTCACCATATCCCTTTCCACTTCCCAGGAATAACTGCTGCTATTCCTGTTGTTTGTAGTGATTACAGCCACTCTCTCCTTGGGTAATGCATCTCTCCCCTTCCTTCTGACAATTAAAATATCAAGCATAAAGTGTAGGAAGTAAGTACTCTGTAGACAACTCTCATCTGTTTCAAATGGCCATCTTCAAGGACAGCCCTAGCCTCCAGTGTCAGAATCCTCCTTCAAATGACACCAAACTGCAAAAGAGCAGAATAGAAATCTCTCTTTCTTTCTCTCTCTTTCTCTCTCTCTTTTTCTCTCTCTCTTTGTCTCTCACTATGCTGGTTATGGAGGGATTTGGTCAGATATGTAAAGTTTTGAGGATCAGTGTTGGAGAAACAAGAAAAGAGACCAATACCAATAGCTTATCAATTGGAGTCAAAATATACAAGAAAAACCAAACTAGGAAGATAAAATATTGGAGGACAAAGTAAGATGAATGGCCAGATGAGTGATCAGAATTGAAGCTCTTTTTTAAATTATAGACTGATGACTTTTTTTCTTTATTTAGGTATGTGCCTGTAAATTAAAATTTTGAAAATAGAATACTGTCTAGTCCACCTCCTTGAGTTTGCTAATGTGGAGCTGCCATGAGGAAACAAAAGGAGGGCAGGAGGAAAGAGACAGCTGAGCAGCATAGCTAGGTGACAAGCTACAAAGATCAGCCTCAGTTTCCCATTGAATTGAGTTTGATCAGGTAGTGTTTTCCTTACTTTTTCCCCTTAGTAGAATAGACTGTGGAAGGAAATTAAGGAAAATAGATACACAGGACAAATAGACATTACCAGCTGCTTTCATGTCCCATAAGTACTAAAATATCCCGTATGCTATGACTCCTGTCTCCTGTTTTCCTTCTTATAATAGGCTTACTGTATTGTTTTGGTTTATTTTCTACCCTTCTGGCTCTCCTGTAGGTGGGATTTGGAGAGCAAAAGGAAGAACAGTATGTAGGTGGTCTACCGTTTTGATGGAAGGGCCTGATTTCTGATTATTTTCCTATGTTTTGATCATCCACCTTGTCTTATTCTCTAATAGTTTTTTCTTATGTCCTTAAATTGTTTACGCACTAGTTGCCGAAATATTAGAATTATTTTTTGGTTGGTTTAACATGATCAAAATTATTTGCTATCGTTTACTTGACATTTTTCTGCTCTTGATTGCTTTTGGAGTTCTGTGACTCCTCACCTGCCTTCACCCCAAATTCTCAGTTCTCCCACCATCCAATCGTTGGATGCCTCAGATTTCTGTCAAGCATTTCTCTTGTTTATTCTGATGTTGTATCTTGCTGTCAAAACTATGCTAACACTCATAATCCAAGTCTGACAAACTGCAAAACAAAAAAGGAAATATATTAATCTATGAGGTAAATATAATTAATTACTGTTCCAGATTGGTGAAAAATGACTTAAAATGCATTTTGAAGATTCTTATACTGTGGAAATATTTGAATTAAGATACAGTTTTAATAATTTTCCAATAACTGAGGAGTTTATGAACTGCCTGGTCACATGATAAACTGTAAAGCAAGGTCAATCATTAATTGAAGAATGTTATTACAAAGCATGATATGCATGAATCACTTTCTTACAATGAGACTTGGAATATAGCCTGTAGTTAAAGGCACACTTACATTTATTTTTAAAATAATAAATTGCAGTTACATTAATATACAGCTTCTTAAACCGTTTAGCAGGCACCTGCTCAAGATAAATAGGTCATTTTCTGGGAAGTAATATTATAGTGTTCATTATACAAATTACAAAGTTTATTGCATTAAATGAAATAATATCAACACTTTCACCCCTTAATATATTTATAATTGAAATGATACTGTCAGAACGTACAACATAAGTTAATAAATATTTTATTTTGAACCCACTCATGTGCCAACACTACTCTAGGTATTAGCTATGCTAGAATGATAGATAATATATTGCCTTGTCCTCTAGGAAAGGGACTTAGAGTTGCAGAAGATAAACACACATAAGTGACTACAATATAACAGAACCATGATAAACAGTGCAATAGACTCTAGTATAAGAAAGGATGCAGGGTTATTTTTGCTAAAACGCAGAGCAAGCAGGGGCTGAAAATTTATTTCAGTGTGACATGAGACCCAAATTGTGCCTAGGAACAGAAGAAACTGCAGAGTCCGATCTAGAAATGCAACTGAGGGACTATCTAGGGAAATGTAAAAGTTAGAATTCTGCTGAATGTAACAGAAAGTTAGTTGAGCTAGTCTCTCTTTAAAGAAAAATGTGTTGTAACATACTGGAGCTCCTCCCAGAACTCAAGTACCTGGATCCTGCTGGATCTCAAGAAAGAGTTGGAGTCAGACATTCATATGTCAACAGGTCTCACATTCCCTCTCTGGTCTCTGATTGTCTTTGTAAGAATGCTCCTTACCTTCTCTTTTCAAAAACTAGCTTTTTCCATTCTGTTCACCTGGCTAAACTTGGATATTGACAGTTTCTTGTTTTTATATGTAACGGTTTTAGCTACCGTGAGAAATACTGGACTTACTCTCTAGTTCTATTTTCCAACATTTACAGGAAGATATCAATTGCCACATTTTGGTTATCTGGGATCCTGTGAACTGGAGAGGGGTTATGGGTCTTGTTCCACTAGTGATACAGAAACAGCTGAAATCAAGTAGGTAAAAGGAAGAGGGGCACTTTCTAGAATTTGAGTACTTGAGACAATCCTGTAGGTGCCCACTAGAAGATGTTGATAAGTCTGGTTAATAATTCTGGAAATGGTTAGCTCTCAGGTTTCTAATCAGGTGATTACTCAGGAGTCTGTTATCATGTAGATTCATAATTAAGGAATATTAATAGCCAACAATTTTCACTTGGTTATGGGACGAAGCCTAGTTTCCAGTGATAAGACCTGGCAAAAACAAATGAACACAACAGGACCCAACTCATCATATAAGTTTCAGAGCCACACTCCACCGTTGGAGAGGAAATAGGGAACCTGGTAAAGTAACTGGAAAGAATTATCTGAAATATGGAAAGGCCAAAGTCCTCGAGTATCATGATATTAAGTTTTACTGACTTTATCCTGTTTATTGGACTCTTCTTTCTCTTCCTTTGCCCACATTCTTTCTGAGAAAAACAGAAGAGTGTTACAGTGAAGAGGATGGGCTCTGAAAATATAGGCTTCCTCTAGTCTATATTTTGACTTTTACAATTAGAAATAATAACTCTGGGGATGATACTTAACCTCTTCAATCTTTAATTTTTCACCTGTAAACAGAATAAATGAGGTAATTCATGAAAATCACTTATTACAATACCAGACATAGAGTATATGCTCAATAAATATTAGCTGCTGCCAGGGTAATCCCAAGACATCTGTTTTGGCCCATTTATTATTTTACATCACTTTCCTGGATAATAAACAGATTCAAATACTTCTCGTATGCTTGTAATTTCCAATTCAATATGTCTAGTCTGTAATTCAAACTAGATCTTCCCGTTAATGCCTGCTAATGTGTAGTGCAGACATTAGGAGTAAGAATCCAATAGACAAGATCCCAGCCATTCATTAACTCACATTTTACTAGTATAATTTGTTGTGTAAATGCATTCATAACTCAATCATCCTTTCATTCATTTAACAATTACTCATTTAGCAAATGTATTTGTTCACTGATTTAATAAAAGTCAGATACAATGCTAGACACCACAGATATAGTCCCTGTCTTTATGGCATTTACATTTTTTGTGAATAACAACACTTAATCAGCACATTCATAAACGTAACAGGACATTTAGAAGGACTTCTGTTGTCTCAACACTGGTTCTAATAAATAAAACAGGACCTAGGGCTTCAAATCAACACCATATTTTTAGTTCATATAGCTGTGGACGAACTACCAGTAGTTGGGGCATCCAACTGCCCAGTAGTTGTATGGGAAAATGCCAGAAAGGAACCAAATACCGTCAGTATCTAAGAGGAGTACTGAAACAAAGAAAGGAGTTCTTTCTTATGCTGTATGAAATAGAAGTTCTCCTAGGGAACCACTCGTACACGTGGGCTATTCTTACAAAAAGAGAAGATAGATGTAACGTTTGCCAGATACATGTTTGTTCAACTACAAAACCCACCCTTATGCTGTAACAAGTATGGAATTTGGTGAGGGTGTTCTTGGGAGAGTTTTCTCTCAATTTAGGATTATACAATATACGGGCTAGCCCCAGTGGCCTAGGGGTTAAGTTCAGCATGCTCTGCTTCGGCGGCCCAGATTTGGTTCCTGAGTCTGGACCTACACCACTCATCAGTCAGTGGCCATGCCATGACAGCAACTCACATACAAAAAAGGAGGAAGATTGGCAACAGATGTTAGCTCAGGGTGAATCTTCCTCACCAAAAAAAAAAAGAAAAAAAGGAATATAGAATATTAATCTTTTGATTTTCTTTCTCATATGATAGTGTAGAAGAGTAGGATGTTTGACATGTCCCGTGAAGTTTTTGGATACACTTTATCATAGACTTTAAAGCCAATTCTGGTTATATAGGCATCTGAAAGTAAGAAGTTTTCTAAGGGCACCATTAACAAAGGGTTTTAAGGGACCAAAGAGTGACGTGCCTTAAAAACATTGAGGCTATCTCATTCCACACTAGATCTTATGATTCTTAAGAGAGCATGCCAGAAAATTCTTCATATTCCCTTGGATCTAGTTAATAATCAAGTAAGTTTGCAATGCTTGAGCCATGAGGAATACCAGGCAGGGCGAATTGAGGCAGATCGATCAGATTATGGGAGAAGTTGAGTTAAAAGCTGATTGAGTCTTGGTTGGAGTAGTAGCAATGCGTACACAGAGAAACTGATGAACTTGGTGTATATTTTGGAGCTCTGTCAGAATTTACTGGTGGGCTGGATAACCCACAGGGAGGATTCAAAGATGACTTCTGAGCTTTTGGCTTGAACAACTGAGGATTCAGTGAGGCTAATTTTAGAACAAGGAACATTGACATATTAATAAACCTGGGTGGAGAGAATCATTTGTTCCATTGAGGTCATGTTCAATTTTAGACGACAATTAGAGAGAAAATAGGCAGCTAGGAGAGTTTTGGAGTCCAGAGGGGGTTCCAAAGTGGAGTGTTTGGACATTGAAGGAGCCAGAATAATTCTCCCATTTAACAGGACAGATGACTAAGATCATAATTTCAAACAAAAGTTGGCTTTGAGATTTGGAGATAAAAATTTGAGAGAGTTCCTCCCTGAATATTTTCACTTTCTCAAGAGGTCTGAAATGGGGCCTTTGGCTGAGAGAGAGAAGGCCTAGCAGCTGGATATTCAGGAAAGAGCTAAGGTTATAAACCAGTCTCAGGAGTGGGAAATGATTATAATAGCGAGATATATTAGATTTCTAGGCAGTGTCGACTTCCTACTTGAGGTCTGTGGTCATGAATTTTAAGTGAAACCAGTAAGAAACAAAATCAAACTTTGCCTTGGGTTTGAATCTGCTCTGTCAGAGACTATTTTATTATTTTTTTAATGCAACCACAGGAAAGAGAGGTGAAAGAGCCTCTGCCCAGCTGAGAACCTACACAAGCACAAGAAGCTAATTTGCAGATTAAGTGAGCACATTCCCACACGGAATATTTTATTCTCGAGTGAAAAATAGATATACAATTTCCAATGACAGAATAAATTTACTAATTTTATAGTCATCACAACCTCATGGTTAAAGATTATATTCAAAGGCTATTAAAAATGAATTTTATACCTCAAATTTTGCTTTGGAAACCTGAATTATAGACTTTAATTTCTTTGATTTTAAATATGGAAAATATTAGTTAACAATTCTGTTAGATGAGGAGTCTTGAGAGGAATATAATCTTATTAGCATAATTATCCTGGTGCTACTAGGACATTGTTCTTTTCAGCAAATTAAGGGAGAGAAGGTTAGAAAATATTTATATTACAATAATACTACAAATAAAGTGATCGTCAGGGTAGCCCAAACTTTTTTTAAGCTTAATGCCTGCTAAGATCAACCTTAGCACAGTTAAGAAGGAGACTAGGTTCCCAGACTTTCTCTCCCTCTATGATTCCAAGTTAGAAATGGCCCAGAGAGACTTTGCACGAGATCTGGAAGGCAAAGGTGAAGCGTCGTTTATTCTGCAAAGGTCATTATGTTCAGAAATGGTGACAGTCACAAAGATGAGTCCCAACCATTCTCTCTTATGTATTCAGCTTGTCTCCCCACTGCTGGTCCCATGGATGGGTAGTGGCCTTCAGTCATCCCAAATGCTTGACTGTGGCTCACAGAGACGTTAGCTACTCAGCAGCCCCTCCTCTTGAGCTTCCCTCCTGTGACCTTCTTTAGTAAGATGGACATGTTTTATTTCTTCTATTATCTCTACAAACTTACATGTTTTCACCTGTCAGTCCTTCAAGCAGAATCATTAGTGGCTTTGACTCTAATCTTCTGATTTCCCCTTCCAGACCTTTGCATTCTCAGCACTCCTCACTTTTCTGTAAGGTTTAATTCCTATATTAAATCCCTTAATGCAGAGGTACTCAGAACGACTCTGCTTTTCTCCCTAAGCTGGACAAAAACACTGTTTCTGATTACAGCATTTCTCTTTAATATTAAAGGTACTGCTTCTATGTTACACACTAGTGAAGATCTTAAATATTGACATGGGCTCCAAATTGTTTATGTAAAGAAATTGCCTTTCATAGTCGGGATCAACATCCCACACAAGAAGACAAAGTGCCTCATTTGGATGCAGCAGCTCTTACACTGGTTAAGGTTGATATTTGATATTCAGGAAAAGATATATTAAAACAATCTTAGGAGCCAGCCAGTAGCCCAGTGGTTAAGTTCGCGTGTTCCGCTTCTCGGAGGCCTAGGGTTCGCCGGTTCAGATCCCAGGTGTGGACGTGGCACCACTTGGCAAAAAGCCATGCTGTGGTAGGCGTCCCATGTATAAAGTAGAGGAAGATGGGCATGGATGTTAGCTCAGGGCTGGTCTTACTCAGCAAAAAGAAGAGGATTGGCAGTGGTTAGCTCAGGGCTGATCTTCCTTAAAAGAAGAAAAATCTTATTCTAAGACTTCAAATCAGACATCAATATGTAGAATTCATTTATTTGTCAGCATTTCAGATTCTGATATCAGTTTTAAATTTTCCAAGAGAATGCAAGCACTAGTTTATGGGTTTAATGTCCTTTACAATGATAGGGCAGACACGAGTTGGTGTCTAGGATGGCCATGCCAGATTTTCTTCTTAAAGTCATTTTTCAGTGTGTCTAGGGTCAAAAATGAAGTGACTCAGAGACGGACACAGTTAACCATTTGGATTAGTGTGTCTTGTCTTCAGGATTCTGGTCATATCCCCACCCTTAGCACAACCACTTGACTTATTTCTGTATTTTCCATTGCATAGGTCTTAAACTATGGTTGTAGATGTCTGGGAACCAGAGTGAGATCAAACACACTGAGGTAGTTAACATTATCAATGAGTAGATAAGGAGTGTGAAGTTAAACAGCCAGTGCTTTTCACAAGTTTTCTTTTGGAAACAGAAAAATTTTTGGTTAGCAATGCCTATTTTTATTGAATTATTTATTTTTTTGAGGAAGATGAGCCCTGAGCTAACAGCCACAGCCAACCCTCTTCTTTTTGCTGAGGAAGATTAGCCCTGAGCTAACCTCTGTGCCCATCTTCCTCTATTGTATATATGGGACGCCTGTAATAACATGGCCTGATAAGCAGTGCATACGTCCACACACAGGATCCAACCTGGGAACGCTGGGCCGCCAAAGTGGAGTGTACAAACTTACCACTATGCCACCCAACCAGTCCCATAACGTCTATTTTTAAAAAGAGATTTTAGTCCCAGCAGGCCAAAAATAAACAATGGAAAATGGTGCTAAATAAATAAAGGAAGATATGCTGGATGAAATGGGGTTCTTAGAGACAAATTTAGAATTATGTTAAAGACAAAACAGGATCAAATATTTACCCGGGTGGAGTAGTTCTAGGGAATAAGTTTTCTTTAATTTTTGGTAAGTTGGGAAAAGGAGCTTGGCCCAGGACAGTAAACTAGAAAGATTTCATAAAGTTACTGGGAATATATTGCCCAGGTAAAGCCCAGGTGAATTATTGATAGATACTCCCTAAAATCTGCAGATATGAATTCAATATCTGCATAATTGGGTAACCATAATTAATGACTAGGAAAATTATATCAGATGGTTATTTTAAATTTGGACATATTTGACAAGGTATGTATGGAAAAAAATTTCAAATTGTTTAAGTAATGTTTTGAATTAATGAGTTGTTTTGAAGTGGAAAACAATAATGTTTTGCATTATAAGGTAAATGCGTATGAAATAGGAAGGTGATACTAAAGGAAACTACAGAATAGATAAGTCAAAAAAACAACCAGGGGGCTGGCCCGGTGGCCCAGAGGTTAAGTGCGCACGTTCTGCTTCTCCCCAGCCCCGGGTTCACCGGTTCGGATCCCAGGTGCGGACATGGTACTGCTTGGCAAAAGCCATGCTGTGGTAGGCATCCCACGTATAAAGCAGAGGAAGATGGACATGGATGTTAGCTCAGGGCCAGTCTTCCTCAGCGAAAAGAGGAGGATTGGCAGTAGTTAGCTCAGGGCTAATCTTCCTCCAAAAAGAAAAAAAAGAACCAGCGTGGCCACAAGAGATGGAATCCAGCCCTGAGTCTGAGGTCATACATATGGAAGAACTCTACTGGGTGGTTTATCTTACACTAGGGGGTGAAAACGAACACAATTTACATGAATCATGAATATTTTTTGTAAGTCCATAATTTATTTACTTACTATAGGAGGGTCCTCATGTTGCATAATCTTAAGAAATGTGCTAGGAAAATAAGTATCTGGCCTTAAAAGCCAAAAGGAAGGATAAAGAATACGGGCACTTTGACACACAAAGTGTTTGCCCCCTGCATTTAAAGGAGAAAACTAAACCAATGAAGAAATAGTAAAGAAAATATTAAAACAACTGGGACTATTTAATGCAATACGGATCACAATAGGGGGAACAAACCTGAACTGCCCAACTCATTGTCGCAGTGTGAGCAGTGCCATTTAAACGTGGTAATGGAAAGTGTTCAAAACTTGAGAAATTAAAATGCTTTATATTAGTAAACTGGTAAACTTCAGGAAGGGGTTCATGTCCATTAGGCGACAATAATTTATAAGCTAGATACAAAAGCACAAGAAGAAGCCCCTGGAAGTAATTTGTTTAAAAACTTTTAGACCTATTTAGGAATGAAAAAGAAAAAAAGAAAATCAGAGATAAATAGACATTGTGCATGCATATTTCTGAGCACATTAAAAAAGTTGATAATAGCTTGAAATTAAGGTAATCAAACTTTTTAATTCATTCATAGTCCTGTTATCTATCATTTTCCCTTTGTCTCCTGTCCCCCACCCATTTACCTCATAGGTACCCACTCTTGTTATTGCAAACAATTTCCAAAATATTTTGGGGGAGATGGGTGGACTAATGCTGCCCTTATGAAATAATGCAGGAATTAGCACAAACAGCTTTTGGGGCCAGAAGAAAAGAGCTAAAAGATAACTTCATCAAGTCTAATTCAGAGTTCTTGTCCTTAAAGCTTAACATTTTAGCCAAATCATTTTTCAGCTGTGTTTTTACAATTTAATTTTAACCATTTGGCTTGAGTTTTGGGATTAAGGTAAAATACTGGATTCTGTAAATTATGGTGTGGGTACAATTTTGCAATATTTCAACATGTACTAAAAACATAAATTCCTGTTTTTATTCTTCGATCTCATTGGTACATTAAAGAGCCTTCCCAAACATTGTTATCAAATGAGGGCCCTGGATGTGCATTACCACAGTAATAATGCTGTTTTCTGAAGTCAACTTACCAGGATACGTTGAAAGATGTCCATTAAAAAAATTGGATTGTTCTAAAATTTTGTTCTGTTTATCATTTTTTCACTCAACATTGGGTTTCTGAAATCTGTCAATTTTTTAAAAATAAATTTATTTCATTTCTTTTGGCTTCTGCATGGTAATACATTATATGCATAAAGCATCCTTTACTTATGATGGCCATTCTGATATAGATGGAAGTTATCTCCAATGAATTCCTAAAATTATTAAAAATATGAAATGCAAGTAAAACTCTACTCGATGAGGAGACTTGAGAGGTATATAATTTTATTGACGTAATTATTCTGATGCTGTTATGAAATTTTTCTTCTCATCAAGTTTTTCTTCACTGGGGAGAAATGGGGACTGGGGCCCATGTCATTGTAATCCAGACTTGGAGTGCCCCATACAGATGGCATTGCCAGCCTCAGCTGTCCCAGGTATCAGAGAGGGACTTGGAAATTTTTGAGGAAGGCGCTCCAAAACCTGGGTGCCCTGAAGCATGGGACCCGGGCAGGAAACCCATTTGTCAGGGTGTAAGGGCAATACTGCCCAGAAGGATCTCCTCTGGCATCCATTACTAGTGTAAATTTCTTTAAAAGAGTCTTTTATGATTTGTATTTGTAACACTTTTCTCAGTTGCAATTTTATGTTTGTTGCTATTATTATTAAATTAAGAACTTTCTGTGCTCATAGACTATCGGTATCATGATGGCACTGACAATGTGAGTTTTGTTTTATCATTGAGCTTAGACTAAGTTATCTTACAGTAACAATCTAAAATCTCATTAGCTTACAAGAACAAAAATGTATTTCTCATTTATGTTAATATCCTTTGCAGGATGACTTTGGCTTTGTTCCAAGTCTTTCTCATCGCTCAACCCAAGCTGTGGAAGCAGCCTCTGTGTGTCATTATCCAGACTCATGACACACGGGAAAATAGACGTAGCAGAATCTTGTGATGGCTCTTAAAACTCTTGCTTAGAAGTGGCGCATGTCATCCACACTCACATTTCATTAGAGTGCAGTGGAAAGCATAGTCCTCCCACAAGCACAGGCCTGGCACAGAGGAGAAGCAAATCTGATAATACCATCTAACAGAATCTGTCCTCTTGTTCAAATTATTGAGTTTCCTTCAGTAAGCACAAAACTCAAAAGGCCCATTCAGTCATGGCATCAGATTCAAAGTTCAAGATGTTCTGATGGTCCCTACATGAGAGCTGAATGTGGTTCTCCTCCTCTTCCTCCTTCTTCTTTTTACTTGGATTTGCACTGAGATTCAATTAATGTGGTTCTTCTTGATCAAGATATACATATATATGTACTAAAATGTCAAGTTACCTACTTCTCATCGCCTTCACTGACCCCTGAATCCATATATAGAACATAAGATAGTAGAATAGGGATAAGATAGCCATAATAAATACTACCATCCAGAAAGGCACATAGCAGTTACTGTTCCTCAGCATCCTGAAATTCTATTTGGCAGAAGTTGCAAAGAGACCATCCACTGATGGTCGAGAATGATTCTTGATTGGGTCCTTGTCTCTGAAAGCAGGCAGCCTTCCAGTTCATTGCTCTTCATGACCCTTGGCTCCACCATACTTTTTATTACATGTGTTGCTTTTGCTCACCATCATATGAGTTTAGGTCCCAGCATGGAGCTTGGTTTGTAGTAGTTGCACAATAAATGCCAGCTGAGTAAACATTTCACAGGACAAGGCAAAGAAGTGTCATATAATGTAGAGTAGACTTATAAGCATGATAGAAACAAATAGTAATGAGAAATTCAAATATTTAATTAAGATTGTTATTTCAGGGAAATCTGGAAAGGTGGGGTATGAGACGGTAAGAAGATGGCACTTCCAGAAAAATGAAAAGAGTAAGCCATCAATGAACATGTTATGTATGAGACAAGCTTCATGAGGGATTTTAAGGAAAACAATGTATCTTTTCATAAAATAAGTATAGTTTATAACAGCCGGTATGCTTTTAAATTACATAATGAAAAACTACATTTAAAATATTTCTAAAAAGTCAATTGAAATACTTTTTATCTAACAAATATGATTTTTGATGTAAGTTAACTAAGAGTAAGGTTGTTCATGTTTCCCTCAGAATCTTTGTTCTCACGTCAAACACACAGAAAGATCTTCTCATTAAAAATGACACTGACAACTGTGAACTTACCAACAAAGTCTTCGGCTCTACCCTCCTCACTATGATTTATGATCACGTACTTAAAGTGTCTACCTAAAGCATTAAAATGATTAAGAGCTCCAGGATTACAAAATAGTGCCGCTGAGAGGTTGAAGGAATGATAGAAGAATTCCAGTAGGAAAATAATGAAATTTCGTCATATGACTGTATTACTCTCTCTAAATTTCTGCTCAATTCTTCGTTAGCATTTCTGATATTTTTGTCTACACATCTAACTTAAACATCTGTCTGTAAACTAAAGTCATTCCCACATGAGGCAAAAAAAAAAAAACTGTTGGATTTACCATATGCAAGTTTGTACATAAGCTTTTAAACTTTAAATCTTGATGCCTCTCCTGTGAACTGTAATTAAGCTGACAAGACGAAGCAACTTCCGTAAGTACTTAACTGAATTATTTGTCTGCTCCCATGTCTGTCTGTGTATTTCTTCTATCTAATTCAACATTCAATAAACACACATTAAGTACCTGCTATGAGTAATTCATTCAGCTGGGTGCTGTGTTTTTTATTGAAAAATATGGAAACAATAAAATTCATACATGCAGTGTTCTGCCTCTGCTATATAGTAGGTCTGAGACCTTGTGCAAGCTGCTTAACACTTTCTGTGCCTCAGTGTCCTTATTTGTAACACAAGGATGTTAACAAACCTATCTTTCAGAGTTGTTATTAGGAAAAATCAATAGATGAATGTTTGTATGGAATAGCATCCAAATGTTAGCTTTTATCAATATTGTTAGAAAACTACAATGTAGTGTGATTAATTGATTTAATACCAGTAGATATCAATCTCTGTGAGACTGTGAAATGAGGGCTTAACTCTCTTTTAGAATGAGGCTTCCTGGGGAAAGTAATTTTTGAGCTGGCTGTTGAAGAAAGAATGAGCATTAACCTGATTGGTAGAGCAGAAGAAGGGCAGTGCAGGAGGAGAACAATGTATGCTACCGAATAGATGTGCAAGAGCATATCACATTTTGAAAATTGCAAGTCTTTGTGCATAGCTGGAACCAAAGTTTCAAGGGAAAAGCTCTGTAAATGGTACTAGAAAATATTTCTCAGGGCTAGATCAGAAAGGATTATTTCATCTATTTGATCATAAGCTTTTATTATTTTACCTATAAATATACCATAGCATATTGCTTTTGAGGAAAAATTGTGTATGGTGTTGTGGAAAGTGAGTAACAAGGATAAAAGTATTAAGATAATCATTTAGGATGTTATTATAAGACTTGGAAAGAGTGATGTGGCCTTATACTAACGTGGTAAAAATTCTTTGGAAGGAAAAGAAGATATATGAGAGACATTTCAGAAACAGGATTAGTGGCAGGAGTAGGTAGGGCAAACACTGACTTATCGAGGAATAGTAGAAGAGCAGATGATTTTTCTACCACCTCCAAAGCAACTACAGAAAGGAGAGGGGAAGTAGAAAGGAATGACATCGTGGCAAACAAAGAAAGCAGAGAGTGTCAGGAGGAGGGAGCCATTAGTTATGTGATATTCTACTGAGCATCAAAGAAAAAAGAGAGAGGCAGTCTACAGAATTTTGAAGGTGCAACAGTATTAGTAAGTTTTGTTAAGCATTTCAGTGAGATGATCATAACCAAAATCATATCTCATTATCTTTAAATATGACTGGGAAATGGTGACCTGACAATGTAACTATAGATAACATTAAAACAAATAAACAAACAAAAACAAAACAGCTACTCAGAGCAAGAAAGAGACAGAGTTTTCCAGAGAGAAATTGGAGCAAATAAATATTTAAATGAAGACCAAATATATATATACATAACATAAATATCCAGGAAGAATAGGGGGTCACTAATAGAGTGAGACTCCTGAGGCCATAAAGAGAAATGGGTTCAGAATACTGAAGAAAAAGGATTGCCACTTCCATTGAGGAAAGTCAAAATTGAGCAAAAATGAGAAAGAATATACATACACATATAGATGAGTATGGGACAAAGAAAGTGATTAGATCTCTATTTCTCTCTTTTCTTCTCTAAATATGGAAAAAAGTAATTATTGGAAAGTTATGGAGGTAGAGGCACAAGGAAGGGTTCAGAACTTTAAGATGGCAGAAATATTTGGAAATAGCTTAATCTGAGTTAATCCAAGACACTACTAATTAGAAACAAAGAAATGTGTAACCAGTTGCCATTTAAAATTCCAGAGATTCCTCAAAACCGTGAAATGGAACTGGTTTCAAAGAGCTTGTTTGTTGATTATGAAGTTTCTCTTTCGGGCAGTGTACCAGTGAGTAGGGTAGCGTGCAGGGGAAGAAAGGGATTGCGGGTTCTACAGTTCAGAAATCAGAATATTTAGGGCTCAGATGTCAGAAAGGGATAAGAAGCTGAGGATCTTTTCAAGAATGTCATGAGCTCTTCAGCCTTGGAAAAGAAGTGATGGCAAGAGGGAACTGGTAGGCTGGCATAAAAATAATCTGATTACAAGATTAAAGATCTCAGTGAGGACAAGGATCAACTTGTCATTATAAAGAAAATGAAGTAAGAATTGAGAAAGTGGAATATTTGAGTTTACATTTTCAGAATTGGGTCAGTCTGAGGAGATGACCAGATCCATCAGAATATCTGTGGAAATAGGTGGCTGCAATAGAGTGAAGGAGGAAGCCATTGACACAAAATGGTAAATTAACTCTATCTGCAGTCTTCCCATTTCAACCTAGTTTTACCTCAATTGATATCAGCTTATATAACCTATTGTGCAAATATCCTCCCAGAGCCATAACAAAGATAAGTAAAAGAATGGTCTAGCTTCAAAATTGGAGTAATTTAGAATTATGGGGAGTATATAAAACCTGACTCTTCAATATGTTAGCCATACTTAGCAAGTCGTTGATTTCTCTTAACTTCAATTTCTTTAATTTTAAAATTGTGGTAATAAATATTTAATCAAATTAAGTTATTATAAGAGTAAAGTTATACAATGTCAGAAGACTAGGTATCATATATGCATGTTCACACAGATTAGGTATGATTTTATTTATCAACATCATTATGATCAGTATTATTCAAAGTTGGAACATCCGTACGAAATAAACACAGATGTTTCAAATTAAGACTGAGACTAATCAGCTATGATTGATCTCTCCTTCACCCAGGAAATGTCAATTTGCTGGAAGTTGTTAAAAGCTTATCATGGGACAAAATTTAAATTGCTTCCTTTTGAAATCTATCTTCATGCTAATGGATGCTTGTTTTTTTCTTAAAAACACTAAAATAAATGTAAATTTTTATTCCTTCTAGTAAATAATGGTTGACTATTGGTCTTGTTTTTGACAAGTAGAGTGATAAGCCTTAATTACTACATTTTAGAACAGCTTTGGATTGTGTTTAGCTGCATGTAATAGAAATGTGATCCCCAGCGACTCCTCACATAAGGAGACACACAGAGGCAAGCAGCCCAGAGCCACAGAAGAGGCTCCCTGGTATCAGCAGCGTCCCAAGCACCTCCTTTCTACTTCACCATCTTCAGTAAATGACTTATTTTCACAGTCACCTTATGGTTGTGAGATAGTGCTCTATCTATGGCTTCACGTTTGCAATCCTGCCAGAATAAATACAGGGATACATAAGCAACAAAGAGAAATAAGTGATGCTTATATCAAGAAAGCAACATTTCCCCGGAATCTCCAGAAGAAAATTCGCTGGCAATAGCTCTGTCTCATGACAGGACTAAACTGCAGAGGCGGCTGGGAAATGTGGTTTTTTAACCTGGCATTTGGTTATCTTCAACAAAATGGAGAGTTGGTAATAAGGATATAGAAGAGAATAGACGTTAAGTAGGCAAGCAACAGGGTCAGCGACAACAAATGTGCATGCATTTTGAATTTATGATGATGAAAAAAAAGAAAGGGACAGGAAATATTTTACATAATCATTGAGTTACAAATCCATTTAAAAGCTTTATGACTATTGAGTGGTTATTCATATTGAATAGTAATTAGGTATATACATATTAATGCGCTATTCAAAATTACAAAATTTTGAACAAAG